>NW_023361891.1:0-142763 GCF_001411555.2 Juglans regia
AAATTTTGTGGCCTTCCAAGCTCTCTAAACTGCCTTACACAAGAACACTCAAGAACTCACCAAAACTCACTTGGCTTGCACTCTTTTGATCTCTAAGAGGGGGAAATGCTCTCAAGGCTCAAGATGATGCTTGAAGCTGTGGTGTGGGTGAAATTAGAAGGGAAGGGAATTATTTATAGGTGGCCAAGGGGTGAGGGACGTTGGCTTGGGTGCTTGGTGATTGGGTGAAGTGGGAGGTGCTTAAATCTGGAAAATTTCCAGATTTACTTGCATGAGCTTAAGTCACTTGTGCAGAATGGAATAGTGCCCTAAACCACCATCATTTCCTCACCACAGTAGCTGCAAGGGTCCTGTAGATGACTCCAGGTCGTGGGGCATCATTTGGATGGCATAAGATCTCTCAAACCACTCTTGAAAACAGGTGGATGAAGGTGGTTTTGTGGTGGCAGAAAATTAGTTCGGTTTTGGATCTTTTTGGAAAGCAAAAATGAGTCAAAATCCTTCATGATGGTCATGGGACTTCTTGGTGATTGGGTGGAGAAGGAGGTGGTGTGGGGTGGTGGTGCAAACCATGTCAGAAGGCTGGTTCAAACTCATTCCAATTGGTTCCTACACAAACTAGACCAAGGTACACCCGGTTTGGTTCTTTGAGTTGGTTGATGCAACCAATTTCGTCCAAGGCTCAAACTGAGTTTCGGAGGGTCTCATAAGGTGTTTAAGGACCATATTACCATTGAGGATAAACCACAAAAATGTTAGACCCAAGGGCAAAATAGTCCAAGCATTACAAAGGGCAATGCACAAAACCGATTGAAGCATGGTTTGGGCTTGTTATGTCATTTTTTCTTAATGACATGTGGAATGGTTTAGTTAGGGTATCAACATGTTCTAATCATGGTTTAAGGGAGTATTAATTCAATAAAATTTGAATTAAAAATTTTAAGAAAAGATTAAGTATGATTAAGCTTCAAAGCATAGCTTAAAATGCACTAACCTCAAGTATGATGGTTAATGGCCTTGGCAATTTTCAAAACTTAATTTGGGTACTTTGAGTGTGATTTGGGCTTAAGAAAACCGATGGTATGGTGTATTGGGTGCCTTTGGTCTTTGAATGGTAAAATGAGTCCAAAATGGCTATGGGCCATATGAGCTTGAAAAGGGCCAAGGGTCCAATCTACACCAAAAGTCTTATGCCTTCCTATACTTGGACCAAGACTAGCCTTCATTTCCTAAGAGCTTGGTTCAAGTTTTTTTTTTCTTGGGCTAGGCCCATGAATGTAATTGGGTCCTAAAAAGCCTCACCAAAATTACTAACGGGCTTGCCTCTCTAGTTCTTAGCTCATTAACACTAAGTACCAACATTAATGCTAATCCCACTATCAACCTTAATGAAAGTGATTCAGCCATGATTAAAAGCCTAATCTAGAATACTTAAGGGTTAATCAAAAGTTAATTAAGCAGGGTGTTACATAACATGGACTTGAAACATAACATGAACGTGAACATTCATAATTTGAACATGAACTTGAACATAACATGACATAAACATGAACTTGAAACATATTATTCTCTCATGGGGTCACCATGATTGAGTAATCTTATCTCATGGGGTTACCATGATTGACATGAATTTGAAACTTGACATGAACGTAAACTTGAACATAACATAACGTGAAATATGAATTGAACGTGAAATACATGAACTTGAAATCTTTTTCAATAGACTTAATCATAAAGTGACCATACGGGAGCTACACAGGTCCCCTTGAGCCGTGTGTCACTGCCGATTACCGCATCACAACATAGGTGTTTATATCAGCTGTGAGTGCATTAATACATACTCCACAGTTGATGTGGCCCCACGTATTCTACGTGTCACAATTGCTATGTCTCACGTAGTGTATGCTCCAGAGTTGATTTGGCCCCATACTTCATGCTCCACAATTGTTGTGGCCCCATGAATTTTTTGTGCCACACTTGTTGTAGACACACATAACATAATGTGTGGCTCCATTGGTGTTAGTGTCAGGTGCACTCCGGTGACCAACTAGTTAGAACCCATTCGCAACCTGTTGACTATACTTATTCAACTCAGGGAATTTCAGACCTATTTAGACACTCCAACGTGAACAAATGAGTTCCACTAGGATGTTACCCCATCCTAGCGCTTAGGGTCGTGATTGACATGAATAACTTAACTGGCATACATGACATTTCGTAATGTGTCGTGACATGAACGTGACATAAACGACAGAAATCCTGACATAGCATAACGTAATATGAACGTAAGATGACAGACATAACATAAAATGTAATAGACAATATTTCAAAACATAGCATATATGTAACAGACAATATTTTGTAATATGGCATAACATGTGACTGTGAATATTACGTGACATGACATACATGTAACAAATAGCATAAGTAATGTGACATACTTGCAACAGATAGTAACATGAGACATAATATATTATGTAACAGATAAATATTTCATGACAGAATAATTCGTGTAATAGATAAACATGTGATGACATGGCATATATAACAACATATGAACATAAATTGTAGTTCCCTTACCCATCACACATACACAGTAAACTGATAGTAAGTTAAGAGCTAACTTACCTCGATCGTCGCGTTCTACGAGAGTAAAGCGCAAAACACGAGGAACTGTAAGATGGTATTCTAGAAGTTAGAAATTAATTACTAACAATTAGAAAAGTGAAGAGGGACAACTTAGAGTAAAATTACCATTTTACTCTCTACATGTGGGAAAATAACCATTTTACCCCTAACTTAAAGATTTCACATCCTAACTCCAAAAATTACCAAAATTTACATTTCTCATGTAAATTTTGTCCTAGACTCAAATAACAACTTAGAAAAATTTAAAACCAATCACAACTATGGAAAACTCACAATGGCCAAAACATACATAGGCCATTTCTCTTGATTTTGGTTGCAATTTCTTCCAACTTCAAAACCTATAATTGAACCAAAATTTTGTAACAAGTATCTTCCTATCCTAAGTTTAAAAATACACTTAAAATATCCATTAAGAAAAGCTAATCATCAACACCAAACTTTTTGTAAAAAGACCAAAACTTTTTAACAAAAAGTAAACCCTTAAATCACAAGTTTTGACCTTAATAATCATCTCCAAGAATTCCAAAAAATCAAATCTTACTTCTAACATATCATAACATCATCCTAAGATCAACCATGCTTTAAATCATCAAACAAAAGCTACCAAAAATCACAAAACAACACTTGGAGTTTCTGGTTTTGAACTTAGTCCAAAACAGAAACTTTTCTCTCCACTAACTTTGATCAATCTCTTGATCCATGGCTTAAAGATATGTGATCTTCAAACTAACACATCACATGGTTTAAAAATGTGTCCGAAAGAAGATCCAACCATCAAATTTAAAATTACATGGCTAAAATTCAATAAAAGATGGATCTAACTGAAAAAAAATCAAATCTTAGACCTAACCGAAATCCTCTTGCATAGAAAATCATATGTTTAAAACTAATACTAAATATTTTCAAAATAACATCCTAACATGCATATAAGATTAAACCACGAAATATTCAAATTTTCACAAAACAAAAACTGTTTTTCCACTTCCAGTTTTCAAGTTTCTAACTCTAAGAATATCTATCATCAAAAGCTTTATTCATGCAATAAAACCACAATGACCATTCATAAACACATGCTAACAACACTCCATAAAATTTTCGGACCAAGATATGTGCATTAGCTTGGTCAAAAATTCAAAACATATCATACTCTCCAGTTTCACGCCTAGAATGACTTTTCTATGGTTAAAAATACTTTTGACCAGCCAAATGAGCATGGAATAAGACTAATAAAATATCCACGAAAACTGGACTCAAAGATGAACAACTTATGTGAAGTAGTCATCGTGAGATAATACCTACAAAGGATCGAAAATGGTCACGCAAAAAGACCCATAAATATGCCCAAGAGAGCTCTTTTGGGTCTCTCTCTAAGAACGGGGGAAAGAAGTGATAAAATGGAGAGAAGTGTGTCTTGCACGACTTTAGACTTCTGGAGGAGAAGTTATGGGTTTGAATGACCCTTGATTGGAGGTGGCTATGTGACATAAAGTGGAGAATAGAGAGAGGCATGGACTGCCTGCAGCAGCTGTGAGAGATGGAGGTTGATGGAGTGGACTTCTCTTCACATCAAGGCACTAATGGGTTGCAACCAATGGCAGTGGATGGTCTGCCATGTGGGGGAGGAAACTTCTCCAAGAAACTTTGCCAAGGTGGCCAATTTTGTGGGCCTTGGTGGGCCCCATCCAAGTGGCTTCAATTTGGGGTTTAAAGGGGGTTTGGTTAGAGTTTGAAATGCTATCAAGCCCAAAACCAATTTTTCTTGGCCCAATCAAATTCTCAAGGTTTAAAAGGTTGAATAATGATGTCATAACAAGGATTTTATTAATTAATAGGATGTGGAAGTGATTTAATCAAGTGATTAAACACAATGCTAAAAATCGGATTAAAAAGGGTTTGGGAAAACCGTTTAGGGTTTTGCTTTCAATCAAACTTTTGGGATTTCAATTGGATTCCAACCATTTAGGGTTTTGCTAGGGTTGAAACCCTTTTTGGTCTGGCACAATTTAGTTGATCAGATGAAACAGAGCTTTGCTTAGGTGGCATGATCTCAGACCTTGACTTCCTTCACGAATCCATCTAATGGTTCCTCATGGTGCCAAGTGTCTAATACTATTCACTATGTGGCTAATATCTTGCCAAGTGTCCAAATAAAACTCCTCCAACGTAATTTGGACATTTCAAACTGTGATTTTGAAAACACTACACTGGGTGTGCTTATCGAGGTTACTATTCACTCCAAAAAAAATGCATAATAAACTTAGTACTGAAAAATTCTAAATATTCATATTAACCTATAGTGAAAATCGTTTACCGAAATTCAACCCCGAAGTGCCCCTAAAAATAAATTTCACAATTTCCAACAGACGTTTCGTCCGAAATTATGAAAATAGACTATTGCGCCATAAAATCCTAAATAATCTACTGAATCTAATGGCACAGACCATAACGCATTCTGACACTTCTAACTATCTCAAATAATTAAACTCATAAATCTAGAACCATAGTGAGTGATAACACTGATTATGATGACAGACTAAAACCTAAGCGATTGGTCGATTCGTAAAAACTTATGAGTTTTTCACGAGATTCCTAAAGTCAATAGAAATTCCACCAATGAATTTTTAGCGGGCTGTTACAGACTAAAACTTATGCAATTGGTCGATTCATAAAAGCTCATGGGGTTTTCACGAGATTCCTAAAGTCACTAGAAATTCTACCAGTGAATTTCTAGCGGGTGTTACTCAAAACATGTTATCAAAATATCAGAGCGAAAGTGTAGAAATAATTTCATTCAAAAATATTTTTTGGCACAGCATAAATGATCATCATAATCATCAGAACATCATATCAGAACAGAAGCCATGTATAACCCCCGTAGTAGGGTTGTGTATCTGCAGATAGCTAAGCAGAACATAAATCACTCTATCACCAAGGTGTGCACTCAAAACAGAGACCACTACTATAACCCGTGGCAGGGCCGTATCCACTACTATATCCCGTGGCAGGGCCATATCCACTATTATTACCCGTAGTTGGGCCGTATCCACTATTATAACCGGTAGTTGGGCCGTATCCACTATTATAACCCGTGGCAGGGCCCTAACTGAACAGAGCGGAAATATAATCAAATTCAAAATTAAAGAGTCATGCCAAAGTTTTCAAAAATCACATCTTATCCAAATAGAGTACTGAACAAAATCATATCATCTTCACAATCAAAGCAGATCCAAAGCATATTTACATAATTATGCACAAATTTTCATATTCAATATTTTTGCATAAATCAAAAATAGAATGTCAAAAATAAGCTCATATCTAGACCAGTCATGATGGAAAATACTTTCTTCTTAAACAGAATCTCATGAATAATGCAAAACAAATAAGTGAGGTAGTTCAAATTTCTTTTCATAACCAAATATGTATATTTTTCAAAAAGTCAACCTCAGCTCATTTTATTTTAATGCAAAGTCTAGCATAGGAACCCCGCTTACCTGGACTTAGCTTTTTCAGAATTTCATTCAAAATATCGAACAATAATTAATCGTCACCTATAAAATAATCACATAATTCTCGTAAATTTCCAATTAATCTCATGTTTTGATATTTAATCCTAAGCTTCTAAAATAACCTATTTAATTCCTCAAAACCTAAAATTCTCATAATTCCCAAAATACCCTCATTTTCCCAAAACCATCAATATCCACTTAATCGAATTCGTACCGAATAATAATTTAATCAAGAAAGTATTAAAATAAATATAAAACTCAATAAAAATTAATATTCAAAATATTTAAAATATTTAAAATACCAACAACATTTTATAAATAAAAAGAATACATTGGTTACTAACATTTCCATAAAATAAGTCATGAAAAACTCCTCTCTTAAAAAAATAGGTTTACTTCCTTTAATTAACAATATTATTAAAATACAAATATAATATTTATTGAAACTTAAAGCAAAACTCATTTAAACATAAACCCCAAAAAAATAAAACTTCTCACCCGAAAACATTAGGTTAAACCTACCTTCCATATATAAAGTACGTATATATAACTTATAAGCATATACCAGACAAATAACACATGGGATTAACACATATGCTGCGACAGGAACTTACCCAAGGGAAACCGAGGCACATGACGAGGAGTGAGGGGCGACGGGGCTGGCTGGAGGGACAGTGGTGGCGCGGCTGAGGAGCAGGAGTGCAGCGAAGATGCCATCGAGTTGGGCTGAGCACGAGAGAAAGAAAGAGAGAGAGCAACCAAGAGGGAGTGAGAGCATGCTGAAAGAGAAAGAGAAAGTGATGGGGGAACGGAGAGAGAGTGATCACTGCATGAGGAAGAAGATAATACCGAGAAGCAGATAGGGTTGTACAGTGGCGATGCGTGGTGGCTCCGGACGAGAAATAGCACTGAGCTGTTGATGCTCTGTTTTCGAGAGCTAAAGCAGAGTATGCCTTGTGTTCCTCCTTCAATGGTTGGTCGACGATGGTTGGCTTTCCTTGGTGGTGAGGACGGCTGGGAGAGTGGTGCGTTGTTGCACAGAGGAGTTGCTGTCTGTGAGTTCATGTGGCAGGGCAGTGGTGTCACGGAGAATCAACCCATGTTGCGCTACGGGCTTGGCCAGTGATTGGGTGTTGCACGGCTGCGCTGAGGAGAAGGTCTCACAGTGAGGAAAAGAAGTGGCTATGGTGAGGCTTTAGGCCCTGGCTGATGGTCGTTTATGGAGGAAGTGGGTTGTTGTTTGTGTGGGAAGGAGTTGCTAGCGGCGACAGTGAACGTAACGAAGGCGTTCTCTACGCATGGCTATTGTGTGCGTATAAATATGATGCGAAAATCCTAGAGATAAGAGAGACGTGCGTGCGGATGAAAGGCTGAGTCGTGTGTGTGCATGCATGTTGTGGACGAGAGGAAGACCTAAGAGGAAAAAGAAAATAGACGAAAAGAATAAAACGTGCGGAAGTTAACGTGTGAAAAAAAAATAGATTAAAAAAAATAGAATAAACTAAAACAAAATAAATAAATAAATAATTGAGCTTGATTGGGTCCTGGTGTTACAGCTTCAATTTGGGGTTTAAAGGTGGTTTGGTTAGGGTTTGAGATGCTATCAATCCCAAAACCAATTTTTCTTAGCCCAATCAAATATCCAAGGTTTAAAAGGTTGGTTAATGATGTCATAAAAAGGATTTGATTAATTAATAGTATATGGAAGTGATTTAATCAAGTGATTAAACACAATGCTAAAAATAGGATTAAAAAAGATTTGGAGGCCAACTTTAGGATTTGGGGAAACCATTTAGGGTTTTGGTTTCAACCAAGCTTTTGGGGTTTCAAATGGATTCCAACCATTCAAGGTTTCGCTAGGATTGAAACCTTCTTTGGTCTGGCACAATTTGGTTGATCAGATGAAACAAAACTTTTCTTAGGTGGCATCATCTCACACCTTGACTTCCTTCACAAATCCATCTAATGGTTCCTCATGGTGCCAAGTGTCTAATATTATTCACTAAGTGTGGCTAAGATCTTGTCAAGTGTCCAAGTAAAACTTCTCTAACCTAATTTGGTCATTCTACACTGTGATTTTGAAAACACTGCACTGGGTGCGCTTATCGAGGTTACCATTAACTCCGAAGAAATGCATAATAAACTTAGTACTGAAAAATCCTAAATATTCATATTAACCTATAGTGAAAATTGTTTACCGAAATTTAACTCCGAAGTACCCCTAAAAATAATTTCACAATTTTGAATAGGCGTTTTGTCCAAAATTATAAAAATTGGCTATTCCACTATAAAATCCTATACAATCAACCGAATCTAATGGCATAGACCAAAATACATTCTGACACTTTTAACTATCTCAAATAATTAAACTCGTATTTCTAGCACCATAGTGAGTGATAATATTGACTATGTTAACAGACTAAAACCTGCACGATTGGTCGATTCGTAAAAACTTATGGGGTTTTCAAGAGGTTCTTAAAGTCAATAGAAATTTCACCAGTGAATTTCTAGCGGGCTATTACAAGAATGGAGGAAAGAATTATCCTCAGCCCATGATGATGGTTTGGGCGTCGATACGATATTCTTCGAGTTCATCCGTAAATAAATAATAATAAGTGAATAAAAACAAATAAAGAGATATACAAAAATTTACGTAGTTCGGCATAATGCCTACATCTACGGATTGTTTGGGGGTGAAATTCACTATGATAGGTGTGATTTTACAATCTCTCATGTCCTCACATATCTCACAATACAATGGAAGAATATATAGAAGATCTTTTGAAGTCGCTATGTGTGGTGGAGTTTGTACACATGGAGCTTTTGTGGAGAGCCTTTGGAGAGTCGATGGAGAGTTTGTCAGATTTGTGGAAAATCTCCTCCTTGTATAGAGATCTATTTCTTTAGAGTAACTGAGTCCAATTTACTTTGTAAAACATTTTTCTTTTAGAAATCTGAGTTTTTTTCCTTTTAAAAACCTTTGTATCTTTTCTCTTAGAACTCTGAGTCAATTTGTCTTATCTCTTCTTGATTTTATCTCTTAAATTGATTTTTGACCTTATCTCTTAACTAATTATAAATTACTGATTTGATTCCTACAATCATGAATTTAAAGATTAACTCCACATATTAACTTATTTGCACTAATTTAATTTTTTTTAAATAGGTGGTGATTTAATATAGTATCAAAACAGAGTTCATCGTAGAAATTAGATTTCCACACTTAAATCATATTTAATAAAATATTTTGCATGTTAAATTTAGCTATGAAGAATGAGTTAATAAAAGAGAAGGTAGTCACATGTAAGTGACCCCTGCCCAAGTTTATTAATAAGCCCTCACTTTTGGCAGAGGAAAACCGTGGTTACAGTCTCAGTACTTGATCTTTACGAAAAAAACTATTGAACTAAAAACTCAAGTACTCAAAACAATACAAAAGACACAAAAAACATAAAGGTACATTACCGACACTTTGCATATACAGCTGATATCAAAAAGTTTGAATTAATCATCAGAGCTAAATACTGATCCGAGCCTCCCACAACATCCACCTGTATCCCAGCAACCCAGAAGCACCAAAGCTTCCCAGCCTTATCCGCATTAGAGATGCACACATTAAACGAAAAATAATCACACTAGTAACTCAGTTGACTGTCATCCCGAAAAGGTTCCGCCAGAAATAAAACACAAGGCTAATGTACACGAACTAGCTTCCGTAATCTCTTCTTCGACATTCCAATTCCTCTTAAATTCCAAAACATAACTTTCTTCATCATTGAATTTGTTTAGAGGGCCTGCTTCGAACCCATGTTGAGCTTCGTAACCTTCGTGTAAAATTTACTTTCTTTTTTGATAACTCAGAATCAGAATTTTCGTCCTTCTCCTTCGCTGGATGCGCCACCTCCATCTCATCCTCAGATTTTGATTCCATAACAAGATTATCTTGGTCAAAAACTACCAGTTGCAAGTCCTCCGAACTAGAAGCCCCTGTACCTCCTATTTGCTCCTTAGAGTTAACGTCCAGACCCTCCATATCAGACCCCACCACAGGTTGCAGAACCTGGTCATTACCCATAACCAAAACCAAGTCTTTTTCCGCTCCACTTGATTCTGCCAACATTGTCACATCTATCCCAGATTCTAAAGCCCCAACTGCTTCCCGATCACTCTTAGTTTCTCCCTTATCAATCTCAGCATCTAAAGACACCATCCCTTCATTACTTCCATCATTTAACTCATTTTCCTCTACATTATGAATTACCAAAATAGAGGATGTCTCGATAGCCTTACCTGATGAATCTTTTGCCGTATTAACCGCATCCTCCTTCTCCTTAGGAACCCAAACTCGGTTAGATTTAATATTCCTCAAGTTCTTGTAGTCTTTCCCTTCGTTGAACTTAGTCTTACATGTTTTTAGATTATATCCTTGCACTTTACAACAAGAACAAAAGGCTGGCAGAGTTTCATATTCAACTTCTTGGAATATACTTGCAAGCTGTCTTGGCGTTCCAATCCAAAAGGAAGATATTGGCTCTTGATCAATATTCATAAGGACACAAACTCGCACACCATCAATTCTTGTTGCACACCTCGTTGCATTATCCCTACGTAAAAATGTACCTATCGGAGCCACTATATTCCTAAGGTATGATTCTTGATAAAAATTCGGTGGAAGGCCAGGTAGCATAAGCCATACTGGCACCTGTGCAGGTTCCTCATCTTCTTGGAACTCCACTGTCCAATGAAATACACGGTATGCAGCCCCTTCAATATCATAGCTTTCCCTTGATAAAGCTTTTAGGAAATCTTCTTCATTCGAGAAGCGTACAAAAACATTTCTTTGCCGGCGCATCACAGATACCACGGGCTGCGTCGAAAGACCCCATCGACTATGTATAAAACCTCTAATACGATCCAGAGAAGGCCTCTGCCGCAGGAACTTCAAGATTAACGAAAATCGAACAGAACTGCAGATCGATCCAGCTCTTCCTTTGTAAACTGCACAAATACTTCTCCCTCAACGTGCTTAGGCTATGAAGAATGAGTTGAGTTTGCTTTGCAGTAAACTGTTAAAATATAAATTAAATGATTAAATTAAAACCTTCAAGAGTCGCTCCAACTTCCATGAGAAAGGAGGCCAGCATTCATAGCACGGTGCATAAAGGATTTAACGGAAGGCAAAAAAAAAATTGTTTCGTCATCCGGCAGATAAAAAAGGGTTATTATTTTAGTAGAAATAGTTTATTCATAAAAAAGTACTTTAAAATTAAATTTGTAAATTAATGCTACTTGACGTGGATGCTTTATTACACTATTATTTTTCTCTCTCTCTCATCCTTCCATTTATCTGTATTTTGATTGTTAATGCTTTACAATTTGTAATCAGATTGATTTTTCATTTTTTTATGCAAAAAAAATTTCCGTTACTACAATGATAGAACCAATATATCATATCGTCACCAACTCTTTAGATCCAGATAATATAAAGCGATGAGTTAATTATTAGTTCTATAATTAGTAGGTCATAGAACCGTTTCCTTTTTTTAATCCTAATTTAAAATTTTTATTTTATAATAAAAATAATTTTATAATTTAATGTATGAAATTAAATTATATTAATTTATAAATTTATTATTTTCTTATTTTATTACGTCGATTTGCCATAATTGAGATGAGCATAGCGTGTCATAATTATTGGCAAGAAAACGTAGTTGTTGCAGTACCACTTGGTCAAGAAGTTTTTATTCCTGACTCTATAACTTCTTTTTTTATTACTCGAATCATATATTCTCAGTGAAAAGGATAGTGTAGGTTGCTTTGAGGGAGCCCTCGCCTTTTCCTTACAAATTTAAAGAATAATGTTTGTTATTTTAAATTTCATTCCCTCGACAAAATATATAATGATTTTCTACGCTACTCGAAGTATTGATACTAGGCTAGGCTTGCAATACACCTCTTCACAGTTCACACATCTCTCTCCATCTTATTTATATTACACAACCATTGCAACTTGAAAAAAATAACTAATTTTTTTTTTTTTTTCAATCTAAACATGGACGTTGCAACTATTGTTCACGTTAGGGATAAAATTGACTGGATCAAATCTTCTGAAAACTTATCACTAAAGGAAGAGATAAATTCCAGAGATAAAGTATGAAAAAGATAAGGCAAATAAGTTAGTTTAGACTCGTAAGAAGAAAATATTTCACAAGACAAGTTGAACCCCATTACTCAAAAAAATAATCTTTATAAATAGTTTACAAGAAGTAACAAATTATTCACTTGATTTATTGACTACTTTATACACTTAATCTCATATTGTTATACTGACTTTGATATCGGAAACTCCACAAAGCAACCAATACCGCTCATTTATTCGTTGTAGCTCATCCGTATAGTTGATAGTATAAAACACGCCATCTACTGTTTATGTTTATAAATGTATTGAGTCTCGTCTCAAATATAAATTCATGAATGGGTAGAAACCTTCAACAATGATACAGAACAATCAGCATCTATTCTAATACCTTTGTTTTCACAAATAAATCATTTCATAAATAATTTATACCAAATATAATAAATAATTTTAATTTTTATAAATTTTAAAATAAAAATAATATTTTATTTCATTTTTAATTTTTATCTATTTTATCACGTTTCGCGTACAAACAACGCTGCACCTGTGCTGCACCTGATGGAATAATTATTGACACCCGGATAGGCGAAAATGTACACTATATTATTATTGGTGTAGGAAGTGTTTGGATGTTGAAGTGACTTGAGTTGAGTTGAGTTGAAATGATAAAATATTGTTAGAATATTATTTTTTAATATTATTATTATTTTGAGATTTGAAAAAGTTGAATTATTTATTATATTTTATATTGAAATTTAAAAAAATTATAATGATAAATTGAGATGAGTTTGAAAACCAAACAAAGCCGTAGTATCGAGTTTCATGCTGCCCTTAGAAGTAATTATGCTTTTCTACCGAGATTACCCTTGTATTTACGCGAGGACAAAAGGCATGAGATTGACATTTTGGACTTTTAGGCCTTTTTGTTTTCGAGATGAAATGAATTAAAATTAAAATTAAAAATTGAATAAAATAATATTAAAATATATTTTTTTAATATGAGTTTTATTTTAAGGTTTGGAAAAATTGAATTGTTTATTTTATTTTGTGTAGAAATTTAAAAAAATTAATTAGATGAGTTAAGATAAGTTATAAAAACAAACGAGACCTTCACCTTTGGGAGCATTGGTATTGGACTAGCCAAATGCCAATACGTCTTCATATTTTGGCCAGGCATGAGTAAAATTCTCTACATTGGACTAGCCAAACTTCTAAAGTCTCGTTTAATTTTGCAAATGAGATGAGATGAGATCAATTGTGATTAAAATTAAATGTTGAATAAAATATTATTAGAATGTATTTTTTAATATTATTTTTATTTTTAGATTTGAAAATTTTGAATTGTTTATTTTATTTTATGTGAAAATTTGAAAAAGTTATAATGATGAGATGAGTTGAGAGGAATTGTGAAAACAAACAAAGCCTAAAGCTCAACACATGAGCTACAGTAAATTAAGCTCCCTAGTCATCTTTGGCTAGACACTATTCACTCACCAAAATAATATTTTAATCATTTCTAACAACTATTATATTATCTAATTATTTTAAAATCTATATTATTTATTTTAATTTTGATAAATAATTCATTATTTTCTTCCTTATTTTATTTCATTAATAATAATTAAATTATTAATTAATATATAAAGAGTATTTATAATATATTGGTATTTATTTATTTTATTGTTATTATAATATCTATTGTTTTTATTGTTGTTTTTATGGAATATTATTTTGCTCATAGTGCTGGTTATCGAGATTTATATGATTTAAGATGTATAGATTATAATACAAGACTTGAGTTACAAATAATGATGGATAATATAAAAGATCTTAAGAGAAAACAACAATTACTGAAATAAGATTATACATTAATGATGACTAAATATTATGTATTTCAAAGAAGATAATCGATAATAGAGGAATGGAAAAAACAATGTGAATTCTTAAAAAAATATATTAAAAGTATAAGATACCATTTGAGTATTCTTGCTTTATATAAAAAAAAAATCACTGATACAGATTTTTAACAAAGATATCTTATAGAAAAAGAAATTAAAGTATATTGATGAACTTGTGTTGATAAGCCATGAAAACCCGTTCGTCAGCCCATTTATGCTAGACAGCTTTAAGGGTGATCCCGGTAGTATTCCCTCAAGATCTTAATCTACTTATTTCTCTTTGAATATAGAAAAAATATTTGCCTTAGAAACCTATCTCAATGAATTTTTTATTCAAGTTTGATGAATCCACAACTAGTATTTCCATAGAACCTGATAATATCAACCAAGAAGATTACAGTATAATAGATATAGAAAGAAATTTACAAGATTGAACAATTCCTAATGTTATAAAAAATCAAATGTAGAAACAATCCACTTTTTCTTCTAAATTATCATTTCTTACTAATTATACTATTAAAACGGTAGAAAAAATTATTAGTTTAAATAATGATTATGAATCATTATACTTATTAACAAAAGAAGCTATTAAACATCATAAAGAGTAGAAATATTCTTTCATACATATTGGATTAGTACAAATGGCTATAAAATCACTCACTAGAAGTGGATTAAATACCTTAGTATTATTCTATTTAAGAGATGAGAGACACTATAATTTTCATGATTCATTACTTGGCATGGTAGAATCAAGCATGTTCCAAGGATCAGTCTATTTTAATTGTTATCCTAATTATTCTCTTTCATTATTTGATACTAATATCCTATATAACATTAAATATTAAAATAAATAGTTATCATATGATGAAAATGTCACATCTTTTAACAGTAGTATATATGATCCATTATAAACTGATGAAAACAACATTAGAGTCACAAACTTTTATTACCAGTCCAAAAGGATATACATTATTATTACAATCTAGTACAAAAAATTTTAGTATACAAATTCCTAAACAAATTAATTAGAATCAATTTACTCTCTCTAATGAATGACAATTAGAAAATATCACTTCATTATCTAAAATAGAAAACAATTCTAAAGATGATCTATAATACATAGATAAAAAAAAAAAAAGGATGGAACTGTTCAATTGTTTTTCAACCTTTAAGAAGAACTTTGTCACACTCACATTATTTTTCTTCAACACCTTCTAGTTATTATACACTCAGATCTGTTCTTACTTCAATTTCTCGTAATAGATCTCAAAACTTTGACACCAAATCTCAGAATTTAGATACTCAGATCCGAAGAATTATTCTTGAAAATATTATTGATAGACCGGCCAATATATACTGTTAATTATCCCGGTATAGCATTTACCTCTCTTAATCTTGAACAAGTAAAAGAACATTCTTCTCTAACGTATTTACAAGTAGTTGGAGATAATGCTCAACTATACACCCTGAGTAAATAATAATTTAAAATTAATAAAGAATATCTCAAACAAGATTATATGAAAGAAGAAAATAATTAGAAAATATTAGTATTTTTCTCAACTTTTACAAAAATTGAGAGATATTATATTTAAGAAAAATATTCTGAGTATTTAGAAGGAAAACAAATTAATATACCTTTATTTACATGGTTTGAAATCTATAAATCAAGTCAGTTATCAACCATGAACAGGACTACTAATCAAAGGATTATGGAAAAAAATAATCAAATTGTTTATGAAGAATACCACATTTTGAAGTAAAAGAAACCCCTTTATTTGTTCCCCATTAAATCTCATCTCATCTATAAACTATATTTTCTAAAAACAAAAATGATTTATTAGAACAAATTTGTAATAAATTAGAAAATTTAAATATTACTAATATTGCACTTACTTCAAAACAATCTCATATTAATGTATTAAGTAATATAAACCCGCCTGTCTTATTCGATTCTGAAATTAGTAATACTGAAATCCAATTTAAAAATTTAGATTTACAAATAAATAAGATTAGAGGAGATCATGTTAATAGTTTTTCGACTAGGGATTCTAAACATCATGTTTCTATTACTCGTAATTGGTATTCGATGCCTACTCTACCAGATATGCAATTCGTAGAAAGAGAACATATAGTAAGATCTATTTTTTTTCACCTGATGTATTATATGAATAGAATATAGATAGATTATTTGAGTATGAAATATTAAATCATTTTCATGAAATTATTATGGTTGTTAATGTTTATAAAAGTAATAGAAAAACTGATCATCAAGTAGCTCATATTATTGTTACATGTTTTACTAACTAATTAAAAGGCTAGTGGGATTATTATCTTTCACATGAATAAAGAATAAAAATAGCTTTATAGTGGACTGCATTGGTCGAAGTGGTGGCCTTGCTTTCTTCTGGAAGCAAGAAACTCCTACAGATCTGGTGTCCTACTCTCTTAGCCATATCTCTCTCCATGTCCATTTGGATAAGATAGGGAAAACTTTCATCATCACTGGTTTCTATGGTCAACCAATTACTGCTAAAAGAAATGAAAGCTGGAACCTACTCAGTTTAATAAAAGTAAATCCAGACATTCCATGGCTATGTGTGGGAGACTTCAACGAAATCACCTCCTATTGTGAGAAAATGGGTGCCCCGACCTTTTAATCAGATGGAATCTTTCAGACAAACTCTTGCCAATTGTGGCCTTGGAGATCTAGGCTTTGAGGGCTCCCTCTTTACCTGGTGCAACAACCGTGAGGGCCCAAACTTCATAAGAGAAAAAGACTGGATAGGGGACTAGCAAATTGTGCATGGCAAGAGTTATATGATACCAATTCAGTCTCCATTCTCCCTACCATTTGCTCTGATCACAACCCCCTTCTCATCTCAAGCTCTAACTTTAACTCTTCTCTCATCTACAACAAAAGAGTCTTTAGATATGAGGCCTCGTGGGCAAATCAGGAGGGCTATGAGAATGTAATCAAAAGGGCTTGGCAAGGCTCACTCCAATCGGGTTCAAAGGCAGATGTTACAAGAAGGGGCCTTGAGAGGTGTAGATACCAATTGAGAGAGTGGCATAATACCTCTAGATTATCTCACCAGCAGGACTTAAACTCAAAAGTTGATCTTCTGAGATCTTTGCAAGCCACCAATACTGGTTTGGATACTGAACAGATTCGGACTATACATAAAGAATTGGATGCCTCCCTAGAGGCAAATGATCTTAAGTGGCGCCAAAGAGCCAAACAGAGATGGCTCAAAGATGGTGACAGGAACACGAAGTTCTTTCACAAGTGTGCATCGGTTAGAAGGCAGAAAAATCTTATCCACAAGCTCCAAACTGAGTTGGGGCAAGTTTTGAAAAATCCTAATGACATTGGGGGTGAATTCCAATCTATTTTTAGAGACCTCTTCACTTCTTCAAACCCCACTGCCCCTAATTCTCTTCTGGAGAACTTCAGGCCTACTGTTACACATGAGATGAACTTGTCCCTTACTAAGGTTTATTCCAGAAAGGAGATTGAGCTAGCCATTTTCCAAATGAACCCTCTGGGATCCCCAGGACCAGATGGTTTCCCTGCTGTATTCTTCCAAAATCACTGGCATCTGGTTGGTGATGATGTGGTAGCTAATGTCCTAGAATTTCTCAACTCCAAGTCAAGCTTCCAGGGTATCAACCAGACTTTTATCACCCTCATTCCCAAGAAGAAACACCCTGTACTTGTCACAGATTATAGGCCCATAAGCCTTTGCAATGTTTTTTACAAAATCATTGCAAAGGTTATTGCTAATCATCTCAAAACCATCCTACCTTTTCTAATATCAGACTCCCAAAGTGCCTTTGTTCCAGGTAGGATAATTTCTGACAATACCATAGTGGCATATGAACTAATGCACTCAATGCAGAACAAAAGGAGAAATCACAAAGAAGGTTTTATGGCTCTTAAGCTAGATATGAGCAAGGCCTACGATAGGCTAGAGTGGTCTTTTGTGCAGCTAGTGCTTCAACGTATGGGATTTGATACAGAATGGATTGAACTGATTATGGAGTGTATTGGCACTGTCTCCTACTCAATTCTACTTAATGGATCACCTCAATCTCCCTTCAAGCCTTCTAGGGGTATACGTCAAGGAGATCCCCTCTCACCCTACTTGTTTATACTATGCTCTGAAGTTCTCACTTTTACTTTGAATCAAGCTGAACAAAAGGGCTTAATATCCGGCTTCCCTATCTCTAGAGGCTCTCTATCAGTTAATCATCTCTTTTTTGCAGATGATAGCCTGGTATTTTGTAAAGCTAAGTTGCAGGAATGGGGCAGGCTACATAACATCCTCTCGTCTTATGAATTAGCTTCAGCTCAAAGGCTAAATCTTGAGAAGTCCTCAATCTATTTTAGCAAGAACACAAGGCAAGAGATCCAAGACTCCATCCTGGCTACAGCTGCTATCAAAGCGTCGAGGCCTTTTGAAAAATATCTGGGATTACCTTCTCACATTGGCAAGAACAAATCAAGGGCCTTTCTTCCTATTATTGACAGAATAAAAGCACAAATGACAAATTGGAAAACAAATCTGCTTTCTCCAGCAGGTAAGGAAGTATTGCTGAAATCAGTCATTCAATCCATACCCACATACTGCATGGGCATCTTTCTAATTCCCAAGGGCATCTTAAGGAACATTAATAATCTGCTGCAGTCATTTTGGTGGGGAATTAGAAACCAGAATCCTAAAATGCACTGGTTAAGTTGGAAGGGTCTTGGAAAGGGTAAACAGGTTGGGGGTTTGGGATTTCGTGACTTTGATGACTTCAATAGAGCTCTATTAGCTAAGCAAGGGTGGAGGATCATCACCAATCCCCAATCCTTGGCCTCTCGAGTTCTAAAAGTCAAATACTTTCCTTCAAGTGACTTTTCATCAGCAAGAGTTAAAAGAAATGATTCTTATGTGTGGAAGAGTATTACAGCAGCAAGATCATTACTATATGAGGGCCTTCTTTGGAAGATAAGCAATGGAAACATAGTGAAGATTTGGTCAGATCGATGGTTGCCGATCCCATCATCTTACAAGTCCCAATCCCCTCCAAAGGTTCTCAACTCAGATGCCACGGTTAGCTCTCTCATCGACCAAGACACCCATTCTTGGAATTTACACCTGGTTCAAAATGTCTTCACTCCTGAGGAGGCTACCATCATTTCTAGAATTCACATTAGTCCCATCAACTAGGGAAATCCTTCCCACCAGAGTTAACTTACACAAAAGGAAGATCATTGAAACTCCCTTGTGCCCTATTTGCTTAATTCAACTAGAAACTGTTTCTCATGCTCTTTGGACGTGTAAGGTAGCCCAGGATGTTTGGTGCAGTAGCTCAAGAAGACTTCAGAAAAGTAGGACTGAGGAAATACCTTTCTTTGACTTGCTAAAAGTGCTTCTATCCACCCTTCCACCAGAGGAACTCACTAAGCTAGCTCTCACAGCAAAAGAAATTTGGTATAGAAGAAACAAACTCATCTTTGAATCCAGATTCGAGTCACCTCAACAGATACTAAAACATGTGTCCAATTGCATGAGAGAGTTGGATGAGCTAGCAAGGAACCAACAAAAGTACTCTACTCAGCACCAACCCCCATCCAAATGGTGCAAACCTCCAACCAATTTCTATAAAATAAATTGGGACGCAGCCATCGACAAGGTCAACTACAGGGTGGGCATTGGGGTGTCAATCAGAGATTGGTCTGGTCTTTTCACAACAACACTTAGGAGCCCAAGTAACTCTTTTCCTGACCCCACTCTGGGAGAAGCACTCGCTGCATTACGAGCCGTGCAATTTGGAACTGAAATGGGATTACGAAATGTCATCTTCGAAGGGGACTTACTCCTTGTGGTGAATGGCATAAACAGCCTAGCTGAAGACTGGAGCTCGGAGGGGCTGATTTATTAAGACATCAAGCAACTTCTAGGCAATTATTCTTCATGGTCAGTTTCTCATGTTCCTAGACAGGCCAATGTAGTGGTGCACTGCCTAGCAAGAAGTTCCCTAGAGTTAGCTGAGGACTCAATCCATGTAGAGGACTATCCTCATTCTATTCACAATCATCTCTCTTGAGATATTTATATGAAGTATCTTTTTCTCAAAAAAAAAAAAAAAAATATTAACCCAATGTAAACATGATGAAAATATGCAAATCATTAAAACAGAAGATGGTCAACCATTAGAAGATGTTGTTAATACTTTAATATTTGTATTAACCAAGCATTTTGTTGGTGATTCTATTCAATTTAAAGAAAGAACTAGTGATTTGTTAATTAATTTAATATGTCATCAATTATCTGATTTTCGTTTATATAAAGATATATTTTCAACTAAAGTTATGATAATAAATGACTGTCAATAACCATTCTGAAAGAAAAAGTTCATAGTTGGACTTCCATATTATTTCGTCCAAAAAGTATGAGAATCATTAGTAAAACCAGATGGTACTATTGATTTTCTTAATCTCACATATGGTGATATAATAACTATTATTAATAGAACTGATTTAATTATGTGCAAACATCTAAGATTAGAAAAACAAATAGACAACGAAAAGAAATTTACTAAGAAATAATTAGGTACATTTTGTAAACAGTTTAGTTATACTACATTATTGGCTCCTTCAAGAAGACACAAAAATGAAAAAAACAATTATAAGAATTATTTCAACAAAAAAAAAAAAATATAAAAGACCTAATAAAAAGATAAAAAATAAACAAATATATAATAAACCAATAAAAAATACAAAAAAGTATAATAAAAAGAAAAACAGATTATTTATTATAAATATGGAAAAATTGGACATTACAAGTCTAACTGTAAGGTGAAACAACAGATTTATAAATTAGATATACCTGAAATATTACAAGAAAAATTATTAAATATTTTTATAATACATTAAAGTGAAGAAGATAAAATCTCTTTAGAAGAAGAAGAAATCTATCAATTAAAAGAATCAAGTTTTTCAAAGCAATCTTCTGATAATAAATCAGAAGAAGATGAAGTATAGGCTTGTAATTGCTTAGATAAGAATAATTGTATATGTAATAAAACCATTAATGTACTCTTAAAAAATGAAGATATTATATTAGAATTAATTGACAAAATTAATGATCTACAAGAAAGAAAAGATTATTTGGTAAAACTAAAAGATACTTTTACTAATCAAACCACTTCAGTAACTACTTCAACACCTTATGATTTTTCAGAAATAGTATGTTGATTTAAAATAGAAAAACAAAAAGTTACATTACAAGATTTACAACAAGAAATTAATGAAATAAAACAATATGTTAGAAATTTGAAAGCATCTAATCTTAGATTACAAGTTTTAAATGAACAATTACTACAAGAAATTATATTATTAAAAATAGATAAAAACATAAATACTCCTCATGGTAAAGAACAATGAGAATGTTCAACAATAATTATTAAAAACGAAACAAATAATTTTATTAATATCCTTAATAGAATAAATTTTCAAAAATGGTATACTGAAATAATAGTTTCTATTAACCAAGAATTTTCTTTTACTACAATTACTTTATTAGACACGGAGCAAATTTAAATTATATACAAGAGAGATTAACACCTTCCAAATATTTAAAAGAAACAAAAGAGACATTATCCCAAGCTAATGGAACAAAATTAAACATAAATTATAAAATATCTAATGCACATATTTGTAAAAATGGAATTTGCTTTAAAACAACATTTATTTTAGTAAACAATATGAATTCCAAAGTAATATTGAGAAATCTATTTCTTGCCTTATTTTACCATTTCTCTATAACAGAAGAATAAATTTCTACTAAAATATTTGGACAAGAAATTCAATTTAAATTTCTATTTCTTCCTGTATCAAAAGAAATTAACTTCCTAAAAGAAGTTTTATTAAACAAAGAAATTAATTTTTTAACAAAAACTAAGATTAAAAGAAAAGAAAAATAGATAAATTTCTTAAAACAATAATTAAAATATAAAAGATTTGAAAAAAAATTAAATGATCCATTATTAATACAAAAAATTAATAATTGAAAAAGAAGTATGCTCTAACTTGCCTAATGTTTTTTTGAAAAGAAAACAACATATAGTTGAATTACCTTATGAAAAAGAATTTTCTGAAAAGAATATTCCTACTAAAGTTAGACCAATTCAAATGAACAATGAATTATTAGAATTCTGTAAAAAGGAATTTAATGATTTATTAACAAAAAGATTAATTAGGAAATGTAAGTCACCATGAAGTTGTGCTGCCTTACGTTTAAAAACAAACAAAATTAGAAAGAGGAGTTCCTCTGTTAGTTATCAATTATAAACTATTAAATAAAATATTACAATGGATTATATATCCTATTCACAATAAGAAAAACTTATTATCTCGTCTTTATAATGTTACAATATTTTCAAAATTTGACATGAAGAGTGAATTTTGACAAATCAAAATTACTAAAAAAGACCGGTATAAAACATCATTCACAATCCCATTTGGACATTATGAATGGAATGTTATGCCATTCGGATTAAAAAATACTCATAGTGAATTTCAAAATATCATGAATAAAATATTTACTCATTTTACTCACTTTTCAATAGTTTATATAGATGACGTATTAATATTTTCCTCATCTATTGAACAAGACTGGAAATATTTAAATACTTTTGTTCAAGTTATTAAATAAAATGGATTAGTTATTTCATCACCAAAAATAAAATTATTTCAAAATAAAATTAGGTTTCCTGGACATGCAATCTATTAAGGAATTATTACACAAATTAGTATAACAATAGAATTTGCTAATTAATTTTTTGATGAAATAAAAGATAAGCAAAAATTAAAAACATTTTTGGGAAGTCTTAATTATGTTGCAGATTTTTATCAATCTATCAAGCCATTATGTAAACCATTATTTAAAAGATTAAAAAATAATTCACTCCATAGACGGAAACGTATACAAATATTATAAAACAAATTAAGTCTTACGTTAAGAAATTATAATGCTTAGGACCCCTATCACCTCATACTTTTGAAATTGTTGAAACAGATACCTCTAATCTTAGTTATGGAGGAATTATGAAATAAAAATTATCAACTAATTCAGAACAGATTATTAGATTCCATTCAGGATGTTGGAATCCTGTTCAAAATAATTACAGTACTATTAGAAAAGAAATTTAGCAATTGTATTATGTATCTCTAAATTTCAAGATGATTTATTGAATCAAAATTTTTTACTTATAATAGATTGTAAATCAGCCAAGGAAGTTTTGATTAAAGATGTGAAAAATCTGGCTGCTAAACAAATATTTGCTAGATGACAAGCTATTTAAGTATTTTTTATTTTGATATTGAACATATTAAAAGAGAATCTAATTATCTTCTTGATTTTCTATCTCGATAATTCTTACAGGGAAAATCATGTCATCCTCAAAATCAAGAATAAAGTCCAAATTTTCTTATGCTAGGTCATCATCTCCTCTCTATCCTTCACATTGTCATTTTGCAACTCCAAGACCATACATGGTATTGGAGACATTACTACAAAATATTAGGCCATCTTACAATCTATTCTCACCATTAACTTCTCCAAAATTATCAACATACTCGAAATCTGTTTATCCTTCTCCCTCCACCCCTTCTCAAATTATTAATTCTCCACTATTATCTCAATATTCTACATTCCTTATTATCATTAAAACTTATTGGCATCCAGTCTTCTCCATTGAGTCTAAAATTCAACACCTATCTGATCCCCAAAAATTATTTGATATCTTTCTTTTGCTAGACTGACATTATGTCCCATAAAATATAAAAAAGAAATCCAGCATTTTTATGAATTCATATTGGTGGACACAGATTCAATTATTCTCTCTGAGATCTTTTGTTCTCTTCCAACTCAACCTTATTCACCTGCATCTTCAATTATTGTCTTTCATAAAGTCACTATTAAACAAGTCCTCACCTTGGAACAAAGAGGAAAAAATCTCTATTTAACAAGGAAGTTTTCTCATCCTTATGATTTACCATATTATGATTATTACGATTATCAGCAGGTATGAAAAAAAATATTTTTAAAACAAAACAAAAATTTGAGCAATTTTTTGTTCCTCCACTTTGACAAATTACAAGAGATCGTGACACTTCTGTGATGGTTCTTACTATAGTGGGATTATTATGGACCTGAACTTCTTCTCATTCCTCTCCCTCTCCCTCTCCAAGAAAGTGTTCAGACTTTTTCTTCACAAAATGATTATCTACTCTCATTAAAATATTGTTCACCACTTCTTGTTTTCTTTATCAAAACAAAATTAAATTGGATTATGAAGTGAGATTACGTCATCAAACATCATCCATCTCTTAAAAATATTATTTTTTAACCCGTCAAGTCTCTGTCAAATGGTAGGAAAAATACAGTTACAATCATATTTAAAAATGTTTTAAAAAATTACCAAAGCCCCTGAAGTTCTAGTCCAACGATGTAGATTTCAGGCTCAATTAGCATCCACTACCAGCAAAAATGACTTGAAAAAATTAGCTGAGACAATGTCATAAGTCTCAGACAGCAATGATGAAGAAGACACACATTATCAAGCCAAATTATCTCCATTACAACAACCCATATTATCACTAGCTCAACATGTCTCTCATTCTCAACATGCTTCTCCTTCTTAACAAGCCTCTTCTTCTCAACAAGTCTCCCATTCTCAGGGCAACACATCCTACCATCTAGTACATCTGATGATTCTCAAGATCTATTTGATCTGAAATTCGCAGATCATGACCCTCAGATCATGTGATTCCAGAAGATTATTACTTTTTCAATTATTCAACATGGCAGATGAAAGCTATCAGAAGTATTATCTCTTCAAAAGAATAAAGACAAACAATTTCGTTTATTATCAAATTATTATGTACTGTTTAAAGCCAAGACAAAAGTTACTATTCAAGGTCAAGATTATTGTTTACTAAAAGATAAACTATTTTGTATATCTATTGAACTACATTTATTGTTAGTTGACATAGGAAGATAAAATGCCAGGCATGTATTATTAAGAATTACTGTTTCAATATCTATAAAAGGAGTCCGTAAAGAAAAGGGAGGCATTCATAAACTTTCATTAGAGGTCTATCCTTCTCTTCTCTCGTTATTCTCATTTTTTAAAACTTATTTTTTGTAAACATTCCTTTATGTCTTTTGCTTCCAATCCTTCTGAAAATTAATTTTCTTGTAAATATTAAGTTTTTAATGAAGTCAATTTTATCTTATATCTTTTCTATCTTTTATATTTATTTATGCATATAATCGATTATACCGTCTATACTACTTACTCTCATATATATGGCTTGTTATACCATCTGTTGTTATTATTGTTAAACTATTATTAATATATATATTACCTGAGATACGTCTTTGGTATAGAGTCATTGACTATTATATTCGTATTTATTTGTTTTAATTTTAAAATAGTTAATATATTATAAATTCATCTAACAAAAAATTAATACTATACTTAAAATTTTACAAAGAGCAGCACTACATTTCTTGAAAAAATATATCGAATAGTTATCCCGATCAATACATTTTATTTATTTATTATATATATTTTTAATCATTATAAATATTTTTTAAAAATTAAAAAATTTATAATATCATTAAAAATCACTTTTTTACTTACTTAGTAATAAAAAAAAAAAAAAACTCATTCGGACACTCTTTGAGTCCCGCAAAGCATTTCTCTTTGCGGTTAAGTTAGTGCCACAACCTGGAAAAACAAAAAATGGGAATCATGTTGGTGATGATTTTAGTAAATCTGCTCATGCCGATTTGGTAGCTTGAGAAGGTGAAGCAGGCCGAAGGAGATAGAGAAAAGGGGTCGACGTGAAGGAGAAGAAGAAAATGAGTTGCGGACAAAAATGATAATTTACTTTCTTAAACCGTTATTTTTTTATAAGCCCAGTCTACCACGTGCGATGGTGTGCAGTGTGAAGGAATAAACCGGCTTGGGAATAGATTTTTCCCACAAAATTTGAACTTCGCACATTGCCAATGCTTGATGCTCTGAGCAGCTGTCGTGTCTCCCTGCCACGTTTCCTAATTTCGCGTCAGAAGCAATGTTTTTAATTTCGTACCGTACCGGCCGGTGCGGCCGAAATTTTTCGTTTTGGCCGTCCGGCCGGTACAGGTACTAGATATATAACAGACGGCTATAACACCGTCAGACGGCCGCATCGCCGTTTAGTTCTTTGTGCTTCATCGCACGGTGACCTACTTATTTCGGCTGAAGCATCTACCGACATTTACTGCGGTTTTTTTTTTTTTTTTCGTTTTTTCAAACTATAAGTTTATTTTTTGACCCCCAATTTAGATTAGACTATTTATAATTTATATGTATGTATGTATTTATATATAATTTATTCATATATAAACTATTATTTTAGAATATAATTGTTATATATATTTATATATATAATTTATTCATATATCGACTATCCCGAAACGGTACACGAAACGGTACCGGTACCGAAATATTTCGTTCCAGTGTCTTGACCGGTACGCTATCCGGTACGGTATTCAAAACATTGGTCAGAAGTTCAGAACTCGAGCCGTCTTAAATCCTTGGTAGAAGAGCGAGTTTTGCATTGGTTGCGGCGTTTGTCTTGATATGTTGATGGGCGAAAATGCCCTTCCCATTCAATGGCTTCTCTGGAAATAATACTTTTCCCGTTGGTTTTATAGGGATCATGCGTTTTCTCTACTGATGAATGATGATCTTCTCTGTTCTCTCACATCAAGTCCATAAAGCTTTTGTCCTGTCTCCGCTCGCATCAAGTTGCAGGAGCATTCTTGCGCGTCCTTTTTCTCCGGTCTCACTCCAAGCCCATTGATAGGTACAAATTTGAGGAGTGAGAAGAGTTAATACAGTAATAAAATAATTTATAAATAATAATTAAATAATTTAAATTAATATTTTATAAAATCTTAAAAGTAAAATAAAAAATAATCAAAATATTATAAAATAAAAAATATTATTAAAAAATATTATTCATATTATTTTTATTTAAAAAATTAAAAAATTGAAAATATTTTTTATTTAAAAATTAAAAAAATTATAATAATTAGTTTAAAAAATTATAACAATTAGTTTGAAATTATTTATATTTGAGTGATATATATATTTTTGATTGTTCATAAATCAACTTATTACGTCTATACCATAAGGCCCAAGCTATGAGGAAGAATCTTTCCAGTTGTGATAAATCACCAATTTTTAATATCTGTCTAGCTACCTCTTTAATAGAATCAGTAGAATTAAGAGTACTTATCCCAAGCATGAACATGTTCCAACAAGCAAGGAGATCAGGACAGCTAAAAAGTGCATGAGTGAGATCTTCATAATGTAACCCACAAAATTCACACTGGGTAGATTCCACAATCTTTCTTTTAAGCAAATTATTTTTAGAAGGTAACCATCATGACAAGCCCTCCATGTAAAGATGTTAATTTTTTGAGGGACGTGCATTTTTCACAAAGATTTCCATAACTTCTTATCACCATTTCTTAAGATGAGATTAGATAAAAAATTTAGAATAATTTTTTTTTCCCCAAACAATCACTAATACTTGGTGTTAGTTAGGGCTGCAAATGAATCGAGTTGAGTCGAATTTGAACTAGGGGTCACGAGCTCGATTAGCATATATATCTGCTCGAACTCGACTCGAGCTCAAAAAGTATTAGAGATTTTTTATTGAACTTGACTCGCCTAACATATATTAAGATCAAGCTCGACTCGAACTCGAATACAAAAAATAAACGAGCTGATACGAGCTTGAACTACTCGCTCGAGCTCGAGTTAAATATGATGCATAAATAAGATTATTTCTCTTAATAAATTTTAACTAAAATTTTATTAATAAATATTATATTGCACTATACACTGCTTATATAACATATTTATTGCAAATAAATCAACGATTCAGAATCTGCTATTTTTTTGAAAGTATTGAGAAACCAATATTGCTAACGACAATCTTTCATGTTCTCTTTTTACATAGAATCTTTTCAACTTTAATCCCAAATGTTGATTTGGATTCATTTGATTGAGAATAATTTTTTTTTAATCTTTTACTTCCTGTGAAAAGATTAACTATACATAACATTCACAATAATCAATATAGTTACAAACTTACAAATTGCTAAATAATTCCAACTTCTAAAGCATGACGATAAATTACAATTTCAAATGGTAGATCACTAATTATAGTATCAACTAAGAAAACAAACTAAAAAAATAGTAGAAGAATATTCTTCAACTCTTATTCATGACTTCAGCAGAATCAACCCCATTTCTGATGCATAGTAGTCAGCAGCACATGACATAGCATTGCTTAAACAACATCTTTTTGCAAATAAATCAATGATTAATCACTTGCTACAATATAGTTACAAATAGGTACATAATTCCAACTTCTAAGGTATAACAATAAATTGCAATTTCAAATGGTAGAACACTAATTATAGCATCAATTAGGAAAACAAACTAAATAAATGGTAGAAAAAAATCCTCCAACTCTTATTCACTTGAGCCACTCTGATGCACAGCCACAAACTACATAGCATTGTTTATTCACAACATTCTTATTGCAAATAAATCAATGATTCATCACTTGCCAAAATACAGTTAAAAACTAAAATAGGTAAATAATTCCAACTCCTAAGGTATCACAGATTCACAATAATAACTTCTAAATCACATATTCAAATTTACAAACTGAAAAGTTCACCAACTTTTATTCATTTCAGCCTCATTTCTTATACACATATGACATCGGAGCCAATATTCTCATTAGAAATAAATCAATGTAAATATGTTGGCCTTCACCTTTGAATATAGGAGCCAATTCTACATTTGACAGTTACATAAGTGTGTAAAAGTTTGTCTTAGTTTAAAGAGAATAAAAAATATATAAATACTAATAAATCTACTAATCTTAATTAAGAGTAAGCAACTTATTAATAAAATGATAAACATTAATAATAAACACTTAGTCTAAAAATGAATGAAACACAATAGATTGAACAATAACATGTAGAACAATAAATAAAAGTAATAAACAACCCAATAATAATAGCCAAGAATAACAAACATGAAAGCAATATCAACATGTTAAATCATTTCTTTGAGCACCAAGTACAAAAATAAAACATTACAAAAAATTACTTTATGTTATCTATATTTCTCCATCACGTAAAAAAATAGTGGTTTGCAACATTCCATATATTTCTGCAATTCAAGTCAGCTATTCAAGTAATGAAATTATCTATATGTCCAAGCTTTAAAAAAACATCTAAATTTCTAGCAACCTTGTCTAGCTGGACAGCTCCGACGAGTCAACAAGTTTTTTTCATAAAAATAATTACATCCCTACTTAAACAACATGTCCTATAAGCATACTTCCTTTAAATATTTTTAGTAGATCAATTCACAAAAAGAAAAAAAAAACACCAGCCATAAGCCAATCCCCATCAACCTATGATACAAAACACACAAGATATCATTAGCAATATGATATAACAAAATAACAATTTAATAATAAATAACATTATACCAAAAAGCAAAAATATACAACCTGCCAGCAATTCATGTTAGAGCAGTAAAATCTCCTTATAAGTTGGTCTTCTCTCTACAAAATGAAAGAGAAAAAATAGTTAAGACAAGTTCTCAATAAGTTAAAACAAGTTCTAGATGACAATGAAAAATCACTAAATAAAATTATACTTACACTTGATGATTTTTTTCAAACCATGAAGTACTCAAACCCAATCAGCTCCACATAACAGCATTTCTGCTGTTTCAACAGACATTGATGCATGATAAAGATCAATCACTCTACCACCAGCACTAAATGTAGATTCTGAAGCCACTGTAGTAATTGGAATTGACAAAATACTACGTGCCATCTTAGATAAAATGCGGTACTTTAGATCATTGACCTTCCACCACTCCAAGGCATCAAAATGTGAATCTGAATCCTCACTACAAATATATACACCTTCCTCTAAGTAAACATCCAAATCAGATTTCACTGGTCGAATGGTTTCAACACTTCTAACAAATGATTCAAATATAGACCTGCCACTCATCACATTCTTCCCCACATCATTGACAGTAGGGGTGTAACCGGTTCGGTTTTGGATAAAATTTAGGATTGAACCGGTATTTACCGGTTTTATATTTTTCAAAACCGATTACGCACCGGTTACCCTCCAAAACCGGTACTTCCGGTTTCCGATCCGGTCCGGTCCGATTTTCTGATTTTTTTAAAATGTAAATTTCACAATTTGTCATTAAAAATTTGTTTATAAAAAAAAAATTGATTTAAAAAAAACTTTTTTATACTTTTATTAATATATTAGACTATATAATAGTATTAATATTAGACTATTGTTATAGTTATAAGTTATATATTAGTATTAGTTATAAACTTTTAGTGATTTAGTATTAACATTTTATGTAATAATTTATAAATTATAATAAGAAATTATTTCATATATGAATATATATGTTATATATAAAATTTCACATAAAAATTTATAATTATACATTATATATAAAACTTATATATATTAATATTTAATATATATAAAATATTTTGTATAAAACTTATATATAAAAATATTATTTTTTATTTTTTTTAATCAACCGGTCCGGTCCGGTCCAAAAAATCCTGGAACCGGAACCGAACCAGAATCGGCCGGTTTTTACATTTTAAAAACCGGTTCCGGACTGGACTGGTTCAAAACCGGTCCGATTCGGTCCGGTCCGGTCCAGTTTTCCGGTTTGAGTTTACATCCCTAATTGACAGAACTACCATAAGAAGAACCTATATCTCGATCATTTTCATGTCCACTTGACTCCACATTAGCTAAATTATAATTTCCAACATATTCATCATACAACTCATGTAAGATTCTCAAGATGGTTTCTATGTTTCTAGTAGCTTCAGGTTCTAAATAAATTACTAGAAAACAAAATTGAACAAGCATCATTTTGAAACTTGGATCTAAAACAGTAGCTACTGCCATAAGCAAGTTACATTCCCCCCAATATTTCTCAAACTTTGTATTCATCTTCATAACCATTGCTCGTATGTAATCATTTTGGTCAAGAGACTTCTTGTTCAACACATTTTTTATTCTCCATACTTCAGGAAGGAATAAGTTAGCAGTTGGATACTCGGTTCATGAGATAATGTTTGTCACCTCATTAAAAACTGCCAAAATTTGACACACATTTTCCACTTTTATCCAATCTTCAATGCTTGGAACATAATTAAAACCTTGATCTCTATCTCTATATCTTGGAAAGACTTCTTTAAACTTTAAGGTTGCTGCTAGCATTAGGTAAGTGCTATTCCATCGAGTAGGAACATCCAAAAAAAGATTTTTTGTTGGTAATTACAACTGTTTTGCAATGTCACTAAATTGCTTGATACGAGCTTCTAATGCAACCAAGTATTTTACCCCTTCTCGAACACAATCGACAATTTCACCAATATCACTAATTCCATATTTGACCAATAAATTTGTTATATGTGCACAACAACGCACATGAAAAAGCTACCCCCCAACAGATAACTTCTTTTCCAAAGTGAAAACATCTTTAAGAACCCTTAAAGCTACATCATTATACCTAGCATTATCCACTGTTATTGTAGACACTTTGTTTTCAATTCCCCAATCTGTGAAACACTTTTGAAGTGCATCAGCAACAATAACCCCATTGTGTGGGGGTGGGACATTACAAAAACTTAAGACTCTATTTTGTAAATGCCGTAAATGCCAATCAGGATCAACAAAATGATAGGTAACAACCATATATGCGATCTTTTGACCTGAAGTCCACATGTCTGTTGTTATGCTGACTTTATTCACACTTATCAATATTGCTTTCAGTTTCTTTTTCTCAATTTCATATGTGGATTCACAATCATTTCTTGTTGTAGTACGACTTATCTTTTGCCAATAAGGAGTATTAGCTCTCATAAATTTATTAAACACAACATGTTTCATCATGGAAAATGGATACTCGTGATAAAGTATCATGTGAGAAGCAAGTTCTCTTACCTTTTTCATATCATACGAGAAATTTTTCACTGTGTTCACACATTCAGGACCCTTCATGTCAATAGTTAAAACCTTTTGCTTTTTAGAAGGAGCTATGTGTGGAAGACAACTAGTCAAGTGGCTACGGAAGTGAGTTGTAGAACCTGATGAAGAAATAGACAATAGGTTTTTGCAAAAGTTACATTCAGCTTTCTTTATATCATTCTTAACCACTATTTCAAAATCATTCCAAACAGTAGAAGTTTTCTTCCTAAGCTTCCTCTGGTATGCATATTTTTGGGGATCCTTAGGGGCACTTGGGTTTTCTTCTCCACCAATAATACCGTCAATTTCATGGTTCCCACAATTACTATCACACTCTATAAAGGTTGTGGCAGTATCATCTCCTTGTGTAGGTTCTATGTCTTCCATGAGTGGATTTGTAGATGAACATTCTATATTTGTAACATGTTCAGACATGTCTAAAAAAATATTTTTAGACAAGTAGTGGTAATATTAGACACAAAAGTGAAAACCGAATAACAAATAATATATTAAAAATCAAAGAATACAAATTTAACAAAAAAAGAATGATAAGTCAAAGGAATCACGCAGTAAAACCAAAGGAATCACGCAAATATAAACCACTAATAGAAAACTAAAGACTGAAAACTGCTACATTCAATCGATCTAGGAGTATTTTTAAAGAGAATGTAAGCCATTAACATAAAACAAGAACTATTTTTACATAGTAAATTACATATTATAAAACAGTAGCATAAAATCAACAACGAAAATAAACACAAAAATAACAGCACTACTACCAGCACAACCAATAGCAACAGATCCACACCATAGAGAGAACAAAAGGGAATCGAGAAGAATAAAAAAAAAAATCTAAAGAGTTGCTCAGATCCACACCACAGAGAACAAAAAGGGAATCGAGAAGAACCATACTACAACACATCAGGACAAAAAACAAATACGAGAAACCGAGAAATAGAGAGAATAAAGCTAACGAAAAAAAAGAAAAAAAAAAAGAGAAGGAGATCAACAATCACAATACTCGCATGCCACAACGTACTGAAATGAAGAAAATAAAAAGCCCAACTGAGATGGAAAAAATACAGAGCTTAGAGTGAACTTGAGATGAAGAAAAAACACAACGCACCACTGAGACGAGGACCCTCTTTCGAAATATTAGGGTTTTGAACTTTTGAGTTTTCAATCTCACGGTCTCTCCTTAGTCCTCTCACTCTGCTCACGGGCAAAACAAAAACAATGCAAAGTCTCTGACTCTCTGTGCAACCCATCCCCTCAGTCTGAAAATGTCACACCAAGGAACTGTGTCCTGCGTCTTGCTTCATAAAAAAGTAAAAGACCCAAACTCAAATTCAAGTCTATCCAAAATGAAAGAAAGCTAAAACCAAGCATCTGGGTCCTGTGTCTTGCTTTTTCTTTTTTATTTTTTCGTGCATCGCGTTCCATCTAAAGTTCAAATCGAAAAATCATAAGCTTGACTTAAAAAATAATTCACATGATGGCATGGGTGATGAGATAAAGATAAAGTTGCCAAAAAAAAAAAAAAGGATAAAATTTTCTTCTGACTCTTGTCTATACTCGATGGATGGATAGAGAATATATATATATATATTAAAAACCCTACTGTTTGGCAAGTGTAGAAAACTTGCCATAGATCAGTTCGGAGAGGGACTTATCAAAATAGTGTAAAATGAGGAGTATTTAATTTTTTTTATTATATTGATAAGTAAAATTATTAAAATATCACATGTTTTAATTAAATGCAGAGTTTTTTTTTTTTTTTTAGACAGAATGATTTAATTAATTACCATCCAAAGAAATTATATATGATCTGTTAGTACCACTTATGATTGTTAGTTCATGTTTTAAGAATATTTTTCATGTTTTTGCAATTGGGCACACGTGCAATGTGCCCTTACTAGTGTGTGTGTATATATATATATATATATATATAAAGGTTCAAAAAAAAATATGATATATATATATATGAATATTAAAAAAAAGGGCGCCGAAATGAAGATTCTTAAAAATATATATATTTAAGAGTATTAAACTATATATAGTATATTAGACTATGATATTTATATAATATACTATAAATCTATGATATATTTTAATATATATGAATATAACTAATACTAATTATACTATTACTAATCCACACCATTATGACCTATTTTATATATAATATACTATTACTATAATATACTATTAATCTATTACTATATCTTACTAATACTATAGTATCATACTATCAGAATGTTAGTGTATAATATATATATATATATATATGTATATATTAAATCTCTAATCTCTTATACTTGATATATATATATATATTAATATATATAAATATTAATATATATAAATATTAGTAATACACTAATAGTATTAGTATATAGTAATACTATTGGTATAGTACTATGACTATATGTTAGTGATAATATAGTGTTATCAATAATACTATAGTGATATTAATACTATATATAGTTATAGTGATTAGTATAACTATATTAGTATTAGTTATACTAATAGTTATATTAGTATTAGTTATTATTAATACTATATACTATACTAATAGTGATATTAATACTATATATAGTTATACAAATTATAACTATATATAGTATTAGTTATAGTGATTTAGTATAACTATATTAGTATAAATTATAGTGATTTAGTATAACTATATAATATATTAGTATAAGTTATAGAGATTCAGTATAGGTATAAGTTATAACTATAGTTTATATTAGTATTAGTTATAGTGATTAGCATAACTATATCTTAGTATTTGCTATAGTGATTTTAATTTCATATAACTATATAATAGTATTAGTATAATCAGTATACTAATACTATTATACTAATACTATTTGCTCAAATTTCAACTAAAGAATGGATGATCCTGTTGGGCGCATTGATAAATGAATACGGCCAATTGCGCCAAAACAAGTTGAATGTACTCTCTGTTAATGCTGCTCTCGAGACAGTAAGTTAAATGCTTTAAATATCTTCTTTCAAACTTATTGCTCTTGTAATATATACTTTAAAAATATCTGTACATAGTTGTGACTTGGTTCTTGTAAATCATTGTATTATAGTTATAAATATTATACAGATCGTGTGTATACTATGTGTTGTAAACAAGAAAAAAATTCTAAATATAGATAAATTTCTATTTGTTTATAATTAAAAATTGAAACATAATAAAATTGGTCAACTGGGCAACCCTTACTAGCATTAGCCTATATGAAAGAGAAAAACCAGAAAAATAAAAAGGAAGAATAAAATATTAAAGATGTGTTGTGCATGTGAAGAAATATTATCCAATTAAATCAAAAGTATAAAATTAAGCATAAATCATGCTATCAATCAATTTAACTCACAATTCGAATTTATGGCTCTTATAACCATTTATCCATCAAAAACTAATAATAATGTCATGAAATAGTTGAAATATATTGGTTATAGATATATAAAATATGCAATAATTCTGCTTAATCACTTAATACATTATTATTGTAAAGTAACAAAATCTGTTACTTATACATAAAGTAACAAAATATATTACTTATACAAAGTATAAAAAATAATACATATAACACATAAAATATACATAATAAAATAATATGTGTAAGGATATATATCTTTGTAGAAATATTACGAGTATTGTGACGAGCTCATAACGAATTGAGTCGAGTTTATACGAATTTTGTTCACGAGCCTGCATCGATTAGAGTCGAGATTACACGAGTTTAGTTTGTTTAATATTCGAACCAATATTAGTGATTGCGAACAACTCATTTATCAAATGAACCGAATTCGAATCGAGTTTATACGAGTCGAGCTCAAATTGTTCACAAGCAGCTCTGTTTGTTTGCAGCCCTACTTGGCGTATTGCTTACATTGGCAACAGTTTACCTAAATGTAAATATAAAAATATATTATTAAATTTATTAGATTAATCAAATATAATTTTTTTAATTATTATAAATAGTATTTTTACTTATTTTCAAATGAACTGTTCATTTTTTATACTTTATTTTATTATTATTATTATTATTATTCTCTCTCTCTCTCTCTCTCTCTCTCTCTCTCTCTCTCTCCCCTCTCAATGGCTTCTCTCAACAGAAGTCATTTTTTGGACAAAAACCCTCACAACTCTCTCTCTCGATGGCTCGCAACGGAATGACACCGGCTCTCAACAAACCTCGGGACGAAATCGGTAAGATTTTCTCTCTCTATTCTCTATTTCTTCTCTGTCTCTGTCTCTGTCTCTTTGTCTCACTTCCTCCATCGACATAGCTATTTATCACCATTGCCGCTGCACTTGCTTGGTGATTTCTCTGTTGAAGAATCTAGTGTAAATGAAACTCTTTATCTGTTTTGCTAGTGGAGTTTTATTACTGTGATTTCAGCTTGTTGTAATTATTGTTGTAGTTTTGCTTAATCTAGATTAGAGTTTTGATTTCAGGGATGATTTTAGGAATGCTTTTAGGGTTTTGATTTTCTGTTTTTAATGGGTCCTCTGATTTTTGTAAACATGTAGGATCAAGAGGGTGGTATCAACTTTTCCTTTGGTTTTGCTTAATCTAGATTAGGGTTTGATTTTAGGGATGATTTTAGGGATGGTCATATGAGTTTTGATTTACTATTTTTTTCAAATTAGTAATAATTTTTTGTTGAGATTTAGATTGAACATTGTCTGAATTATTTTTCTAGAGCTGTAAATAATATTTTTGTTGTAAATTATATGTATTGTTCTTGCTTTTAAGGTGCCTTGGATGCTTGAGATATGTATAATGCTTGTGAATTATATGTATTGTTCTTAACACTACTATTTAAATGAATGCTTGAGATACAAATGAATGTTTCTTCTAATGATTTTTGCTTCAACTTTGTTGCTGTATTGCTTTAACTTAATCTAGGTGAATCTAGGGCTTGGACTTGCTATGTCCATGCTTTATTTATTTATTTTGTCCTCATTTAATTTGTTGATTGGATGGTGATAAGTGTGATTTTTATGTGATTTTTATTACTTTTTTTTATTTATGAAAAGTATTAGTTTTTCTTCAATACTATTGATTTTATTTTATTTCTACATATTTTTCTTTATTTTCTTGGATTGGAAGGAATGAGAAGATTTAGTACAAAAGAAGAGACTACGGATTCAGGCCGACCAAAGGCAACGATATCTGAAGAAAGCTGAGAAGATTTTGGCGAGGAGACTCAATGGCGACCAGAATTGGCGACAAGAGTTAGGTGATGAGTGAGATATTTTACCTTCTGGGCGAGAAGACTTGGTGACAAGGTTCTAGATGGTTAGATTGGGCAATTAGTCTAATCGAACAACTTAAAAGACCAACCTAAATGACATCGTGGGCAACAACTAGCAAAGGGTTTGAAAGTGATTTTGATGAAGAAAAAGAAAAAGAAATCGTAAAAGGAATCCAAAGAAGTCCAAATTCGGAATACACTAGGAGACAGTCTGGACATGCTTAAGTGTTTTGATCATAAGTTTCTACTTATATATATGATGGATACGATTTTAGATGGGTTGGAAAGCTGACTTAAAGGGCTACAACTTTGTCTCTAAGAAGAATTTCTAAATCCTGACTTCTGGAGTGTGTATGAGGCTGCCAAAATTAGTCCTAAATGTTAAAGCGATTTTTTAGGTGGAAATCTTGAAAACATTAGGGTTTCTTTTCTACCATATATAAGCATATCATTAGCATGAAATTGGGAGGAGGGTCTGGGTTTTAGAGTCCAATATTCTAGAGTTTATTTTTTAAGTTTCTTTCAAGGAGGCAGATCTAAGGAGCAGAGGGTAAAAGCCACATGCTCCATCAATCGACTCCAACGAAGAACACTACTTTTATTTTTATTTTTTTTTCAATTTTATTATGAACTAATTTTATTTTCTAGAGATTTGATGTAGCTGTATAATCTAAGTTATTGTATTTTTAATATTTCCATGATTGAGTGTTTATTTCTTGTTCTTAATGCTTGTAATTTTCTAGCTATTGTAATTTTCTTGTTGAATCGCAATGAAACCAATAGGTGATTTGCGATTAGAGCTCTAGGACTAAGCACCATTAGTTGAGTAAAAGTAGAGATACTTTATTGCGATTAGTGTGCTTTTCAAGAAAAATTCAAAGAACTTAATGAGTCTCCACTTAGTTAAATTCACATAGAGATATGAAGTTATTAATTGGATATATTTTTAGTATTGTTCGAGAGAAAATATTGAATAGTTAAGGAATTTTTATCATCAACTTGATATAATTGGAATTCTATAACAAGGAAGAATAAATTGTGTAGGATTTGCTAGGTGAAATCAAATGCTCTAGATCTATTATTATTATCTTTAAAATCTTAATTTTAATACTATTTTCTTCAGCTTAATTTAGACAATCTATTCTTTAAATTTTGGTTTTCTAAATAGTAATTAATTTAATAAATTTCAGAACTCAATAGCATAATTAATCTCTGTGGGTTCAACATCCGTTTTCTTTAAAAACACTTAACTACTTGTTACGATTTTATGCACTTGCAAATATTTTTATGCGAACAAGTTTTTGGCACTGTTATCGAAGATTAGTTATTTGTTATTGATTTTGATACTAGCTAGATTGTTACTACTTTGGATTTTATTTTAAAAAATTAGTTTAAATTAGATCTCAGTTTGTTTTTCTTTTATGGAATCAGAAGTGCATGCCCTGATCTAAATCATTAGAGCATACACTTTTCAATCCCGAGATTGAAAGAACCTTACGTCGTATTAAAAAAGTGAAAAAGAAAGAGACTGCCGCATCTAAGTTTAGTATGGCCGACCAGGAGCACAAGGCGTTAAGAGACTATGTTATGCCCTCTGTCAATGGGGTGACATCTAGTGTAAGGCGGCCAGCTATACAAGCCAATAACTTCGAGATCAAACTGGCTATCATTCAAATGATTCAACAAACCGTCCAGTTTGGGGGGCTGTCACAAGAGGATCCTAATGTCCATATTGCAAATTTTCTAGAAATTTGTGATACTTTTAAGGGTTAATTACATTTTGCCTCATCGAATTTTTACCAAATTCACAATGTGCCTTCGAAACTACTAGTTGCATCAAAGTGGACCCTCGAACTTTTAGAACTTCCCAATCCCCCCTTCCGCCTACCAGTAGCGTTAAATCTAACGAAATTTCACTACAAAGATATAATTTTCATCTAATTTATTATCATTGATAATATAAAATATAAAAAAATATATACTATCAATTAATAACAAATCATTAACCATTAACCATATATAAAATTATTTTATACCTAAGTTGCAAGCAAGTATGAATAATCCATGTACACAATGAAATTATTTGATATTCATTAACCATATATAAATTAATAAAAAAAATTATTTAATGATTAATGATTTATTATTAATTGATAGTATATATTATTTTATATTTTATATGGTCAATGATAATAAATTATATGAAAATGATATCTTTGCAGTGAATGTTATACACATGAGCAGCACGTGCAGTGAATTTTCGTTAGATTTAACGCTGCTGGTAGATGGAAGGGGGAAATTGGAAAGTTTTGAAAGTTCGAGTGGCCACTTTGATGCAATTAGTAGTTTCGGAGGCATATTGTGAATTGAGTGAAAGTTCGAGGGGCCAAAGTGTAATTAATCCTATTTTTAAACACAACAGAATGACAAATGATGTAATTCGATTAAGATTTTTTCCTTTCTCATTTAGGGAAAAAGCAAAAACTTGGTTGAACTCTTTGCCGCCTAGCATCATCACCACTTGGGAGGAGTTGGCACAAAAATTCTTAGCAAAATATTTCTCTCTGGCCAAGACAACGAAGTTAAGGAATGATATTGTACCTTCACCCAATTTGAGGGTGAATCATTATATGAGGCATGTGAGAGATACAATGATTTATTGCACAAGTGTCCACATCAAGACCTCCCAGCTTGGTTTCAAGTACAGACATTTTACAATAGTTTGGGACCCACTAATCCATCTATAGTTGATGCAGCCGCGAGAGGAGTATTAATGAGTAAGACCCATGAAGCTGCGTATGGACTTCTGGAAGAATTGGCATCCAACAACTATCAATGGTCTACGGAAAAAGCAACGCCAAGAAAGATGGCTGGAGTCTTTGAACTTGATTCTATTACCACATTGGCGGTGCAGATGGCAAATCTATCACAACAACTAGGTAAGATGAACGTTAATGCTATTCAAACTAATGTTGTTTGTGATCATTGCATAGGAAATCATTCAATTGTAGATTGCCAAGTGGGGAATCCTTTTGCCCAACCGAGTTATTAACAAGCCCATTACGTGTCCAATTTCTAATGTTAAAACAATCCTTATTAAAACACGTTTAATCCTGAATGGAGAAATCACCCTAACTTTACATGGAGCAATAACCAAGTGTCGACTAGAGCACCTCAACAGTTTCCACAGCAAGAGAAGAAGCTGATACTTGAAGATATAATTTTGCAGTACATGCAAAAGACTGATATGGTGATCCAAAACAACTCAGCTTCAATCCGCAATTCTGAGGCACAAATTGGTTATCTCTCAAACATGCTTACCGAGAGGACAACAAAGACTTTATCGAGCAACACTGTGACCAATCCGAAGGAACATGTCAAAGCCATAATATTGAGAAGTGGACAGACATATGACCATCCGCAAACAGTAAGTATTGAGTGAGATGCAGAAGAGGCCCAAAACATAGAATCTGAGATGAAGGAAGCCGAGTCTGAGGTGAAAGATGCAGAGCGGGATGCGACCAACCAACAAGCTGAAAAGGTTAAGGAGAATAAAGGGGTTGAAAAACCCAAGAAATCTAGAGAGTTTATATCTGAAACTTATTCTCCTTCAATTTATGATCCACCAATTCATTTTCTGCAGAGATTAAGAAAAAATAAAATTGATAATCAGTTCTCTAAATTTCTGAGTATATTTAAGCAACTGTATATTAATATTCCTCTCATTGAAGCTTTAGAGCAAATGCCTAAATATGCAAAATTTTTGAAGGATACATTATCAAACAAGCGGAAGTTGGAGGAGCATGAGACTGTAATGCTAACCGAGGAGGGCAGTGCAATTTTACAAAAGAAGCTGTCGCCTAAGTTGAAAGATCTGGGGAGTTTCACTATCCCTTGCACTATAGGAAATTCCCATTTCTATAAAGCTTTATAAGACTTAGGGGCAAGTATGAATCTAATGCCTTTCTCTGTTTTTAGGAAACTAGGTCTTGGAGAAGCAAAGCCGACCACTATCTCTCTACAGTTGGCAGACGGATCTATTAAATACCCGAGATGACTCATTGAGGACATACAGGTGAAAGTTGATAAGTTCATCTTCCCAGCCGACTTCATTGTGCTTGATATGGAGGAGGACGAGGAGATCCCTTTGATACTGAGCTGACATTTCCTTGCGACGGGTAGAACCTTAATTAATGTCTAGTAAGGGAAACTCATTTTGAGGGTCGATGAGGAGCATGTCACTTTTGACATATTTAAATCTATGGAATTCCCTTCGGAGTTACATTCTTATGTTCAAAAAAGCAACTGAAACGTGGTAATAGGCGACAAGACTTATGGAGCTGAATTTCCAAAACTACCACTTGAGGTATGCCTTACTCACTCTACATCTATTGAATGTGAAGATGAAGAGGTTAGGGAGTGTGAGAGATATTTGGAAGCTACACCATCCTTTCCTCCTTCAATAAAACTGAAAGTGGAAGAGCTAAACTCATCTCGACAGACATCTCCAAGTAAGGAACCATCCAAACTTGAACTCAAACTGCTTCCATCAAATTTAAGGTACGCTTTCTTAGGCTAGGACTCTACTTTTCTAGTTATTATTAACAGTTCCTTGAGTGATGTAGAGGATGAGAAGTTGCTAAGAGTTTCGCAGGAACACAAGATGGCCTTGGGTTGGACCATCTCAGACATCAAAGGAATTAGTCCTTCAATTTGCATGCACAAGATTTTAATGGAGGATAATTTTAAGCCAATCATCCAACCCCAAAGGAGACTAAACCCATCAATGCAAGAAGTGGTGCATAAAGAAGTATTGACGCTTTTAGATTATGGGATCATTTATCCAATCTTAGATAGTGCGTGGGTACGTTTGGTGCAACTCGTCCCAAAGAAAGGAGGGATAACCATGGTCAAGAATGACAACAATGAACTCATTCCGACAAGGACGGTCAGGGGATGGCGAGTATGCATAGACTATTGAAGACTGAATGATGCAACTCACAAAAACCATTTTCCTTTGCCTTTTATTGATCAAATGCTAGAAAGACTTGCCGGCCATGCTTACTACTATTTTCTAGATGGATATCCCGGTTACAATCAAAAGCCATTGCACCCGAGGATCAAGAGAAGTCCACTTTCACCTATCCTTATGGCACTTTTGCATATATGCGCATGCCTTTTGGTCTTTGCAATGCGCCAACCACTTTCCAAAGATGCATGATGTCCATCTTCTTGGACATGGTGGAAAATTTTTTAGAAGTCTTTATTGATGACTTCTCGATTTTTGGTCACTCTTTTGATAATTGTTTATCTAATTTATCTTTGATTTTGCAGAGATGTAAGGAGACAACTCTTATTTTAAATTGGAAAAAATGCCACTTTATGGTCGAGGAGGGAATAGTGCTTAGCCACCGCATTTCCTTCAAGGGAATTGAGGTTGACTGAGTAAAGATAGAAGTTATTGACAAAGTCCCACCACTGACCAATGTGAAGGGTGTGAGAAGTTTCTTGGGTCACGTTGGGTTCTATCGTCGGTTTATCAATAATTTTTTCCAAATTACTAAACTTCTTTGCAATCTATGGATTAAAGATACTCGGTTTGAATTTTTTGATGAATGCTTGTATGCTTTTGAAACATTGAAAAATAAATTAATTTTAGCACCTATCATTGTATCACCAGATTGGAATTTACCTTTTGAATTAATGTGTGATGCTAACGATTATGCTATAGGGCTGTTTTGGGGCAGAGAAAATATAAAGCTTTTCATGTTATTTATTATGCAAGTCGGACCTTAACAGAAGCTCAACTTAATTATGCTATTACTGAAAAAGAATTGCTAGTGGTTAAAGATCACAAGAGCTATTTCTGGATTGGTCCTCCTAATAAAACATGAAGTCATTTTCAGGAAGTGGTATTTGAAACTTTACCAAAATATTGTTCAACGTGCCGTATTCAAGGTCATTCGAGAAATACATGTAGAAGGGAAAAGTTGAATGCAGGACAGCAGAAAAAAAGTGTCCCTCAGTCTAAAGCGGATTTGAAGAGATCAGAGAGGAATAAACAGGTGTGGAAGTCAGTGAACAAGATGAATCTAGTGCAATCTCAACAAAAGGAGGAAAATGAAATTGAACTTCCCAATTTTGTAAGTGAGACAGGATGGGGTGATGGTATCATCTTTAACAATGAATGATCAACATGTAATACATCAGGATGGGGAAACTTTTAATGTATTGAAGGAGGAGGAATGGAGTTGAGTGATAAGGAATTGAATGCGAAAGGGGATACAAGAAGAAGTTGTTCGATAAACACATCTGATTCTCTAAAGGATACACATGGGATTGATAAAATCCAAGAAGAAGCATCGTTAATTCTGGAAGAAATAGTCAACACTTAATTAGAAAGAATAGCTGATCTGGTGGTAGATGGTGGTTCAAGATCGAAGAATGTCATGGATATTATGAGAAAACAGGGGAGCATGGATGCTTAACAGAGATGGGTTTGTGTCCTATACAAAACATGCAAGATCAACATGGAAGTATCCAGTGTGTAAGGGCTGACCTAGTTGAAGAAGTATTAGAGTCATGTTGAGTTAAGGAGGGAATGACAAGGCAGCTGGATGTTGAGAACATTAGGTCACATGATGTGATAATTGAGGAGGAATCAAATGTTCTTTTTAATGTAGAAGTGGAGGTACAATGTGTGAATCAGGAAGTAAATGGTATTGAACGGGTGAAAAGTAGAGAGGGAATAGGAATGGAGTTGGACCAGGAAGTTGAGGTGCCAGTTGTGAAGTTGAAGAAGAAGAAAAGAGGTGCTAATGTTCTTCCAAGTATGATTACTCAGTCATCCAAACATGATTAATATGTTAGAAAATATATTGGTGTGGAATGTGGGGGGTGTAGTTTGTTTCTTCAATTACAGAAGCATATCTGTGAGACGCATCCTGATATGTTGGCTATTTTGGAACCGTTTATTGAGGAGTGCCATATACAAAAATGGGCAAGGAAGTTGAAGTTTGCAAGTTTTATGTCTAATCAACAACAGGAAGGAAACATATGGGTGTTCTGGCAGAAGAATGTATCTATGCAATTGGTTTCTAGTACAAAGCAACATATTTCTGGTATATATAAGAAATGTGAGAAGGAGATGCTATTATCGTTTATATATGCGAGTTGTTTTCAAGCTGGGAGGGTTCATCTTTGGCGAGAATTGGAGTTGATTCAAAGACAAGATATTCCTTGGGTGGTTGGAGGGGATTTTAATGTCATCCGAGATGATCATGAAAAAATTGGAGGACTCTTAAAATCACAGGGTGTTAAAGATGATTTCAATCACTGTATAATAAATTGTGGCTTCATGGAACCGCAAGAAGAAGGTTCAAAATATTCGTGGTGTAATGGGCAAGAAGGGCGTGGCCATATATGGGAAAAGTTAGATCTAATCCTGGTAAATCAGGAATTTTTATGGAGTTTTCCATCTGCGTAAGTGTTTACATTGGCCAAAAGCACTTCGGACCATTGTCTGCTGCATCTAAAGAATTCACTTGCTCGTTAGTTTTATGGTCCAAGGCCTTTCTTTTTTCAACGTATGTGGACTACGCATTTTCAGTTCCGAGAGGTAGTGGTCAAGAGCTGGGAGGTGCCGACAAATTTTGATGGTCTTCAGAATCTGGCCGTTAAGTTGAAACGTCTAAAGCAATCATTAAAGGTGTGGAATTGCATGTCCTTTGGGAATATTTTTGCTAATATTTCACGATGGGAAGACCGAAAAATTCAACTGGAAGGAAAGATTCTTGAGATGGGAAAAGCAGAGGATGAGATTCTTTTACAGGAAGCTCGGAAGGGGTTGCATGAGTGGCTTCCTAAAGAAGAAATTTTCATGGCTCAAAAGGCTAAAGCGAAATGGATAAAATAAGGAGATGCGAATAATAAATTTTTTCACGGTGTTTTCAGAGATCATAGACAAAAGGCATGGGTTGAACATATGGAGTTGCAGGATGGCTAGGTGCTTCAAACTCCAATTGACGTGCATGATGGTGCAGTGGATTATTTTCACAAGCTATTGCAATTTGAGGTGCATATTGGTGCAAAAGAAGACATACAAAAGTTGGTTAAATCGACTGTATCTGAGGAGGAGAACGTCAATCTTGTTAAGTTACCTTCTATGGAGGAAACTTTAGAAGCAATGAAGTCAATTTCGGAGGATAGTAGCCCGGGGCCTGATGGTTTTGGGGCCAGTTTTTTCATTTCTTGTTGGGACATTATGGGATCAGATGTGCTTAAAGTAGTCAAGGAAATTTTTTCAAGAGCGCCTTTGGGTCCGTAATATACTTCTAATTTTTTGGTGCTTATCACTAAAACAAACTGCATGCCCATCCAGTTTCACTAATTTCCGTCCAATAAGTTTGTGCAAATTGGTTATTTATAAGTGTTTCTCAAAACTTTTAGTTGGAAGAATTTGGCCTTTATTACCTAGTATTATTTCAGAAGAACAAGGTGCGTTTGTTAAAGGCCGTAGCATCTTTGAGAATGCTTTGTTGGCGTAGGAATTATTGCGTAGCTTTAACAGAAAGACTAGAGGTGGGAATATTATGTTAAAACTGGATATGATGAAGGCATATGATAGGTTGGAGTGGAGCTTTCTATGGGAGGCTTTATGTGCTTATGTTTTTTCTGATACGTTTATTGGCCTTCTAAAAAATTGTGTTCAGAATTGTAGTTTTTCTGTGATGCTTAATGGAACATATCGAGGGTATTTCTGGTCTTCTAGAGGAGTTCGATAGGGGGATCCTCTCTCACCATATTTGTTTATTCTAGCAGAGGAAGTTTTTACGAGAATGGTTAAACAGGCAGTGGATCTTCAGAGAATTAAACCTCTTACAATTCCTAGAGTGAGTATGCAGGTGTCTCATTTAATCTATCCTGATGATGTTGTTTGCTTTCTAAAAGCATATAAAAAATCGGTGAAAGGGCTCATGGAAATAATTGAACATTATTCCAAGTGGTCGGGACAAAAGGTAAATACGTGTAAGTCGGCAATTTATTTTCCAAAGAATATTTCTCATTCAAGGAAAAAAAGACTACAAAGGATATCTGGTTATGGACTTGGCAAATTTCCTTGTACATATCTGGGTATTCCGATAGCTCCTTCAGTGATTGGAGTACGTTGGTTTGAGGATTTGTAGAAGAAAGTACGGGTAAAGCTAGATGGATGGAAAGGAATGCTATTATCGGCTGGGGGATGCATTATTATGCTTCGGCATGTGTTATCCAGCTTACCTGTTCATCTTATGTCAGTGGTGGATGTTCCGAAGATGGTTATTAGGAAGTTTAATTCCATTTTTGCTGGGTTCTTATGGGGAGGAACGGAAGAGCATCGCAAAAAACATTGGGTGTCTTGGCAAAAGGTTGCTAAACCAGTTTATGAGGGAGGGTTAGGCATCCGTGATTTAGGGGAATTTCATAAGGTAGTTTGAGTGAAGCTAGCTTGGAGTGTTCTATTTGGAAATTCTTTATGGGCAAAAGTTATGAGAGAAAAATATTGTAAAAAGCATCACCCTTTTCAAGGAAGGGTTTAGTGGAATGCCTCTCCTGTATGGAAGTCATATCTGCTTGTTTTTCGATCATTATTGATCAATCAAGTTGGAAGATTAATAAAGCGCAAATTCACTTCTGGTGGATATTTTGATCAACCTAATTTGATGTTGCGGTATGTGATTAATGGTGCAGAGTGGAAGGAAGATGTAATTTCGGCATTGATAGGAAGAGACAAGGCTCGTTATATTAACTTGAATGTGAAGCTGGGTGGGTTGGAGATAGATGATAGGGTTTATTGGAAGCCGTTGAAGGAAGCTAAGGTAACTATGAAATCTGCATGGGAGGTGTGTCGATCAAAGAATGAGGAAGTCAAGTGGGCACACCTCTGCATGGGAGGTGTGCGCAAATTCACTTGTATATCCTTTTGGTTCAAAAACATATATACGAAAATGAAGAGGAAGAAAAGACTCACTTGCGGGCAGATTGATATTTTACAAAGGTGCCAGATACCAGTAGTTGAAGTATATAGTCGGAGGCTTCGGTAGATTTTGTTAATTTTTTATAGCATTGCTAGTTTCTTTTGAGAAGCAATAGGTTTATATGGTATTCCTTCGCCATAAGTAAGGTTTTTTATGAATAAAATTGGAGAGGAGTCACTATTATACATGTGACCCTATCTTTTTGAAAAAAAAAAAGAAAAAAAAGAAAAAAAAAAGAAAAGAAGAATTGTTAGTGGTTGTGTTTGCTTTTTACAAATTTCGTTCTTATTTGATAGGTTCAAAGGTGGTCGTCTATACCGATCACTCAGCTCTTAAATACTTGTTGTCGAAGAGGGATGCCAAGCCAAACCAAGATTGTTAAGATGGATTTTGCTATTACAAGAGTTCGATTTGGAAATAAAAGATAAGAAAGGTACCGAGAATGTAGTGGCTGACCACTTATGTCATCCTGAGCTTAATGAGGCGGCTTGCGAGGAGAAATTCCCAATTAATGAGACCTTCCCAGACGAGCAAATAATGGATATACAAGTTGTTCCATGGTATGCCGACATGGTAAATTATTTGATATCCAGAATTCTATCGGCCGAGATGATATATCAACAAAAGAAGAAGTTCTTCTCTAACTTGAAATATTATTTTTAGGAGGAACATTTTCTATACCAGCATTGCGCGGACCAAATAATTAGGAGATGTGTGCTCGAGGAGGAGATGGAGAGCATACTTAGACATTGCCACTCATTGGAAGCGGGCGGCCACTGTGATGGAGCAAAAACAATAGTGAAAGTTTTACAATGCAGCTTTTATTGGCCGACTATTTTAAAGATTCTTTTAATTTTGTTAATTTATGTGATCATTGTCAAAGGGTTGGCAACATTTCTAGGAAACGTGAGATGCCTTTAAACAATATTTTAGTGATTGAATTATTTGATGTTTGGGGTATAGAATTCATGGGTCCTTGTAACAACCCAGCCTAATATTTCTAAGGTTGAAAAATAGATAATCTTATTGGGCCTAAATTAGGTTTAATGGGCCAATATTATCAAATAATGATGGGCTATTATTTATTTAGGTTGGTGTCATGTTGAGACTAAATTAGACAATATATTATTTATTTATTTAATTTTAAAATACTATAAAAAATATTTTATTTTAAAATATATTACTATTATGATTTTATCAAATTCTATTAGTAATGTGTAGTTTTAATTGAGGTTATTATTATTATTTTTATTATCCATTAATAGAATGAATGTAGTGGAATAAACCCGCCTCACGTTCTTCCTCTTCATGACTCATGGTTATGCACGTTATGAGTTGATATGCAAGTTATCAGTTTGTAACCATGCATGCTACTGTGAAGAGAGTTCCACCATGGTGACCTCACTTCGCACCACTAGCCGAAGCACCACGTCGTTGCATCAACAGACGCCATGCACGACAATTCGTGTTAGGGAGCCATGAAGCCGAAGCTCGGATAACCACCACCCAATGCATGGAATCAACCGCCAACATCATCCAACCACCCCCAACCATCGCCGATCACCCCAGGATGTCGGAGAACCACCCACGGTGCCAGAAATTGCCAGCCATCCTAGTCCCGTCGCACCCACTGCCATTCGCCACCCTCACCTCCCTCTATTCCCCTCAGTTTAATAGTTTCTCTCTCTAACACACGCACACTCTCTCTCACTGCGTCAAACCACCATGCCTAGAGGACCACCCAGTTGAGCCGCTATGACCCCTGCTTGTCGCCAGAACCATCGCGCATCAACTCCTCCTCTCTGTGAGTATCACACGCCTCTATCTCCCGAGTTCTTTGTTTTTGGTCCCGACTCCTGTGTGTCTTGACTTACAGAGGAACCCTTGAGTTCTTGATGGGCCCTAAGCCCTTATCTGCGTGTGTTGGGCTTATTTAGATGGACTCACGTAATAATATTATTATGGGCCAGATTGAAACTCTTACATATTCTAATGATCTTTAAATGGACTTTTATTTTAAATTGGGCTTGATCTTATATTATTTCAACAACTGTTTTAGTAATTTTATTGGGCTTAATATTTTAAAGGTGAGTTTTTACTTAAATAAATATATTAATCAAAGGCTCATTTTTATAAGAAAGTGTTTGAGGAATTTGAAATATATTTTAAAGTATACTATTGAGCCTAATATTTTAGTTAATATTTCCTTTGTCTATCTAGTAGGATTTTAATAAAATTATTATGTTATACTTTAAATAGAAAAATTAAGGAATATGCTATGAGTTTTGAATAATTATGTTAAGAAAGGAAACCTATTTTAAGAATTTGGGTTTTTTTATTTTTTATTTTTTTGTGACTTATTTAAAATAGCCCAAGTATTCTACTAAATTATAATATGCTATTAGTATTTAAGTAATTTAAAATATCAGGATTTATTGATTATGGTGTTAAACAAAACATTTATTCGACTATCTTTTAGATCATGAATTTAATTAAGTAGGATATTAGTACATGTTATTCCTTGACAGATTTAGTGATAGTTAATATTGCATATAGGTGACGAGCTATGAAGTGAGATTCAAGAAGAAGCGTAGCGAGGTAATTAATTTGATCACAAATTAGGATAATCACAGTTCAGCTTATATAGATTATTATTAGCACTAGTTCTTTGACAACCATTTTTATGTACCACTCATGTCATATGCAAACATGTCATCCAACATAGCATATGATCATGTCATTTCGCATCATGTTCAGATTCAAAAATCATAATTATGTATGTATTATGTCATGCATCTCATATGCATAAAAACACGTAAGCTATCTTAAGTTTAAGTGCAAGATAAAATCAGATCAGTTAATCAGATGACCATTCATATGCATGGTACCAATGCAGTTCAGTTTCAGGGTAGATGTGCAAGCCACTAACTCAAGCAGCTCCCATAGTATGCCAGAATACTATCAGCGGCTTCCCTCACGGCCGCGGGACATGGGGCCTGTGCACAATCTCGCACACAGGGTTAAGTGTGTTGGCCAGTCAGATCAGTCTGTTAATTTAGATAAATCAAGTCATGCATAGCATAAGTATCAGTACGAATAGTAATGAATTTTAAGCTCTTAGCATGAAAACTTTTATGAAAAACCTTATGCTTATGTTTACGTTGTGATGGATTTCTTGCTGAGTCTTCGACTCATTTTAGTTTATTTTCATGTTTTTAACCACCCAGGTGAGAATGATGAATATGAGCAGGCAGGCCTGGATTAGAAGGAGCAGTTGATTTAGTTTCAGACTTTCGAGAATAAAATTTACTTTTATGACTTAAATTTATTCAGTTTATTCATTTAATATTTTTTGAAGACATTTTATTAGAAATTTTTCTATAAAATAAATTCTAATTTCATTTATGAAATATGATATCTCTCGCCAGTTTATTTTATGAAAAACACGTGACACTCCTAGCCTAAGGGAAGGGAGTGCTACAGTCCTTTTCCATCTTTATATTCTAATAAATTTATTTTAGTGGCTATAGATTATGTCTCCAAATGGGTGGAAGCGGTCACCTTGCCAACCAATGATGCGAGGGTCATAGTAAATTTTCTGTGGAAGAACATCTTTTCCCGATTCAGCACTCCAAGTGCCATAATCAGTGATAGCGGAAAGCATTTTTGCAATCGCCAATTTGAAGCGCTACTGACTAAGTATGGAGTTACCCATCAAGTGGCGGCACCATACCATCCTCAAACGAGCGGCCAGGTCGAGGTGTCTAATCGGGAGCTGAAGTGCATACTAGAGAAGACCATGAGTACCTCTCGGACAGATTGGGCGAGAAGGTTAGATGATGCGCTATGGGCCTATCGGGTAGCATTGAAAACACCGATCGGGATGTCTCCTTATCAGCTCGTTTATGAAAAAGCCTGTTATCTACCTGTGGAGCTAGAACACAAAACCTATCGGGCTACGACACTGAACTTTGATTTACAAGCGGCTGACGAGAAGAGAATATTACAAATCAACGAGATGGATGAGTTCTGAAATGATGCTTATAAGAATGCTTGGATTTACAAAGATAAAACTAAAAGATGGCATGATAAGCATATTCTGATAAGGGAATTTGAAGTCGGGCAGAATGTTTTATTATTTAACTCAAGACTTCGACTCCTGGGAAAGTTGCCCTTTCGGTGGTCAGGACCGTTTGTGGTGACCCTGTCTTTCCTTATGGGGCGGTTGAAGTCAATCACGAGACAAAAGAGACATTTAAAGTGAATGAACAGAGATTAAAACCCTATGTGGATGAAGAGTTTAAATCGGGAAAGTGTTCCACCGATCTCGCCAGTGATAAATGATGAGAGGATAATGTCTAGTTATAGACTTTAAATAAAGCTCTTTTGGGAGGCAACCCAAAATTTTATTTTATTCCATTTTTTTAAGTTTTATTTTTGCTTAATACTATTCTTTTGCATTCAAGTTGCAGGAACAAAGAGGCCGGTGAGATCTCCAAGGAGTACGTGGGTGCACCATCAAGAAAAATATTCAATTGAAAAACAAATCAGGGGAGCATCTCTTACCTTCTCTCATTCTCTTATTTAGTTTTTCTTCCTCTTTCCTATTGAGGACAAAGTGATATTTAACTTTGGGGGAAAGGAAATTATTATTATTTTATTTCCAAAAAAAAAATAATGATAATAAAAAAAATATAGTTTGATGAATAAAATGCCTATGATAAGAATATGATTGAAATTGATTATAATTTTTAGGAAAAACTCTCATTGCTTAATTCTAGTTGTTAATTATTTACTTGATCTTGCTTAATTTGATATGTTCTATGTTCAATGAATGCTTATAATGATCATTAATCATTTATCTAGAGAAATTTTATGTGAATTTTGTGAATTTGTATGGTCTTAAAAACCATGCTTCTGTTGCGCACTCAGACAACTTTGTTAGCAACCCGACTTTTTGTCTCCAAAAATTCATGCATACCCACTTATACTCTTAAATTCTTTCTTTCATTCTAAGCTGCAATTAATAACCTTAAAGCTGAATGAATGATTTCTTAGAACCTGTTGAAACTATAATCACAAATACGAATAATAGTCAATTGCCTAACATCTGCAAGGTCTATAATCTTAAATCTGAAAATAATTTTGGCTTAAGGTCCGCTACATCTAAACCTCAAATCTTATCAAAATCATTTCCTATTGTCTATAGAATAAGTTTATCGGATCAAAAACCCCAAACTACTATTGTCGAAACCCTAACTAGGTTACCACAAATATTTCATTGAGTTGGACAAAGAGAATGACTTCACCAAAAATAAATACAATAAATAGACCAATATATATATATATATATATATATATTTAAAGAGATAGAATGAGTATGAGTGTAAGGAGAACTGAACATTAAGAAGAATCCACTTGAAATTAGATAAACGAAACCCAAAGATAGCGATGATTAAAGCATTCGCGATGAAGAGGGTTGGAATTGGTTCGTCAACTCTACATATACTTACTTAAATACTAACGATCAGCCTATAGATTATGTGTCCTCAAACCCAAGCTTCATCCAAAAACATCCTTGCCAAGTCAAAAGACCATGCGTCCTGTCTAAACTAGGCAACCAACTCCAATGGTTTGAACTCATCCCAATAAAAAATTAAAAGCACTAATAAATTTCAACCCGACAACATAGGTATACAAGCACATTAATCCAATTCCAATTAGTACTTACTCTAATGGCAGCCAAATCAATCTTAATGACCACTTGATCATATTCTATACCATTAAATAAAGATATCCTTTCCAATAGTTTGCTATACTTATATCCCTAGATCCAACCCATCTCCTCTGTCTCATGTTCATGTTCTTCTGACTAAACAGATACTTACGACTTTTATGGTTAGTGTATACTTCGCACTTTTCCCCATAAAGATAATGTCTCTAGATCTTTAACGCAAAAACTACTGTAGCAAGCTCCAAGTCATGAGTAGGATAATTCCACTCGTGATCCGTAAGTTGTCTCGAAGCATAAGTGATGACTCACTCTTCTTGCATCAAAACGCACCCTAAACCCATCTTAGAGGAATCACTATAAACCACATATGGCTTATGAGGCTCATGCAAAGCCAACACAGGCGCCGTGGTTAATCTTCTCTTGAGTTCTTGAAAACTCCTTTCACAGTCCTCACTCCATACGAACTTGGCATTCTTCTTTGTCAATGCCGTTAAGGGACAAGACAATTTAGAAAATCCTTCGATGAATCTTCTATAATATCCGGCCAAACCCAGAAAACTCCGTATCTCGTGGGTGTTGGTTGGTTTCTGCCATTCCATCACTGCTTCTATCTTAGCAGGGTCTACTGCCACACCTTCGCTGGAAATGGAATATCCCAAAAATTTCACCTCTCTGAGCCAAAACTCACAATTACTGAATTTAGCGTAGAGCTGGTGCTCTTGCAAGGTCTTCAATACTATCCTCAAGTGCTCCTTATGCTCTCCATCACTTTTGGAATAAATCAAAATATTGTCAATGAACACTACTACAAAACTGTCTAAGTACTGCCTAAAAATTCAGTTCATCAAATTCATGAATGCTACTTGGACATTTGTCAGTCCGAAAGGCATTACCAAAAACTCAAAGTGTCGATATCAAGTCTGAAAAGCTATCTTAGGTACATCTTGATCTTTAAACTTCAACTGATGATACCCTGGTCATAGGTTTATTGTGGAAAATACTGATGCTCCTTGTAACTGATCCAACAAATCATCAATCCGTGGTAAAGGGTACTTATTTTTAATAGTCACTTTATTCAAGTCTCGATAGTCAATGCACATCCTCATAGTATCGTCCTTCTTTTTCACAAAGAGAACTGGTGCACCCTATAGGGATGAACTTGGGCGAAGAAATCCCTTTTCAAGAAGTTCCTCGATTTGCACCTTCAGCTCCTTCAACTCAACTGGGGCCATTCAATAAGGTGCCTTGTACACTGGGGCCACAGCTGGCTCCAACTCAATTACAAACTCCGTTTCCCGATTTGGGGGCAATCCAGGCAAATCATCGGCAAAAACCTCAGAAATTCTTCTATCACAGGAATCCCTTAAACTCTTTTAACTCCCTTCGTCATACTAATCATAAACACTAGATATGCATTAGCTCCCTCCTTCAGAGCCTTCTTTACTTGTCCTACCGTTAAGGTTGACAGAATCGACTTCACTACTTCCCCCATATAATAGATCCTGTCCTTTGAGGGTAACTCAAATATCACCTTTCTTCTTCGACAATCTATCTTAGCATAGTGTTTAGATAGCCAATCCATTCCTAAGATCAAGTCAAACTCCATTAAATGGAAAACAATTAGATCTGCCATTAGGGTCAATCCTGCAACTTCCAACAGGCAATCCCTAACTATTCAAGTGCATTCAACTACCTTCCCGTTTGGAATAACTACCAAAACCTTCTGGAATAAGGTTTCCCCACTCAACTTACACATTCTTACGTAGTCATAAGATACAAAGGAATGCGAAGCTCCCGAATCAAACAGGGCACAAACCAACAATTGCATCAATGTAACCTTACCTTCAAAGGTAACTAGGATTACTTAAGGGTTCTTAGCAACACAAGCTACCATCCATAGTAGGGTTAGAACGTTACAAGTAATTATTCCATTGTCCGTAGCTTCTTTGGCTTTTAGATCTACTTCTCCCGGTGTGATTGCATACACTTTCGCTTGTTTCTAAGCATAGATGCTCCTTCCACCACATGACATGGACAATCTCGATTCATATGACCAGTTTGACCACATCCAAGACATGCTCCAGTGGTGAAACGACACTCACCACTGTGCTTCCGTCCGCAACTGTGACAGGGTGGTGGCGTAACAGGCACCACATTTCCGACCATCTTTCCTTTTCCCTTATCTAGAGTGTAAGGGGCCTTCTTCTTTCCCATATTCTTCCCTGGAGAGTAGGGAAGTCCTATTTTACGATCGTTCTGAACTTGGGTAATCAAATTCCGCTGCTCTGCCTCTATTATTGAAGCAACGTTTACTAGTCCTTGAAAACTTTCAATCTGTAAGCAAGCAATCTGGTTCTGAATCCTCGACTGTAATCCATCTTGGAATTTCCTCGGTTGGATTTTCTTCGTGCTAATCAAATGTGGGGCGAATCTGCCTAACTCCATGAAACGAGTTGTGTATTGCTCCACCGTTATACTTTCTTGGGTCAAGTTTGTGAACTCGAGCGCCTTATGCTATTTGGCTATTTCCAGGAAGAAATGACAGTCAAATTCTCTCTTAAAATGTTCCAATGTAAGAGTAGCGATATCCCCCAGTTTTGGTGCTAAAAGCTGTCTCTTCGTGTCCCACCATATGCCAGCCTCTCCCTGAAGTAAGTGTCTGGCATATTGGACTTTCTGACTCTTGGTACACCCAATGATGTCGGAAGTCCTGTCTAAATAGATAAGCCACTTATCGGCTATCAAGGCTCCTTCCGTTCCCATAAAATTTGGGTATCGATACACCAGGAACGTCTTAAACGGGCATCCTCAGTTTTTGCCTCTAGGCGGCTCCTATCTCATATTCTGCCCTTGCTCCATTTGGGGTCTTACTACCTTAGTCATTTATCGTATGGCTTTCGCGATAGCCTGCCCTCTTTCTAATGGAGGGTTTCTAGCCTCCGGTCTCGTGACCTCAGAGATACCATGTCACGTTGTCTGCTCACCATTGGTCCTTTCCTCCTGAAATGCACAAACCAATGTGTCAACATTAACTTCTCCTAAAAATAGAGTTCTACTCTCTCATCACTTCACAATAGTGGTCAACCGCATACTTAACCTCCAAACGTTCCTTCTTAAGGATTCAAACCTACAACTACAGAGTTCAAGCCTAAAACTATTAGATTCCAATCCTATCATCAGGTACCATGTACTCCTAGGACAACTTGTGGTTTTACCTAGAGATGTAATCGCTCTAATACCATTCGTTGTGGCGCCCCCAACCCCTGCTTGGGATTTGGCAGAAACTGAAATGCCGGGACATGGAACACCAGGGTTACCTGCCCCTCGTACTTGACAGATAAGATGCAATGCACCTAATAATAACTAACAGTTTGCAGTATATCGCAGCGCAAAGTCAACTTAAGTCAATTAAAGGAACATTAGTCATGGTACCGAAAACATAAAATCCCAATAGTACTTCATAATCCATAAAAGACATCATAGTTGATACGAGTTTCCAAAGAACTCCAAAAACTATGGACTAAAACATTAAAGCTAAACAGAAAGTCCTTTCCCAAAAGTGGAATAGGTTAGAACCAAGGTCCCATCCTCAAGCAAACTCAAGAATATTCCCCTAGACGGTCGAATATCTATGTCCAAACCCAACTCTGTGGCTATTTCCTTAGCCTCTACAGTAGAGTTTTTAGCTTGCTCTAGATGTCTTGACACAAAACGCATATCTTGCTTAAGTCTTAACATCTTCTAAGGGTCCAATGTTGAAAAACTGGCATCGGACTCATTGATAGTAGCTACAATCTTTTTGAGTCGACGAGTTGACACCTTAAACAATTCTAGGATAGATTGACGACGAGCCTCCATGTTGAACTCATCCTCTATCATTTTACAGATTCAGTCCATACTTAATGGTCTCGTGTACCTGACACAACTTCTATCATTTGGAGTAGGGAATGATAGTAGGTAAATACAACAGTGAGATTTCGAGAAATCTTAGTAAGTAGACAAATAACGTGCAAAAGATATCATAAGAATATGAAGCAAACTTAACAATGAATGCTTGGACATGAACTTATATACTTATGCACTTGACCTTTCAAAAGAGATCGTGTAAAAACATGACATTTCATACCTTTTGCTTTCGTAAACATTCTTTCTTCATTTCATACTTGTTCATTAACACACTTATGAGCTCGTGGCCTTCCTTGTCTTATAACATATAATTGGATACCTCACGGCTCCTCTATGCACCGTGTGTTCCTTGCTAGTTATTGCATCAACCATTGGCCACTTTGACCAAGGTGATTACATCTTATATTTCATATACGACAACTCGCATTTCGCCTTCACTGTAGGTGCACCCACTAGCTTTAGGTGCGATCTTGCTCCGGTGTCCTTTTCTTTTAGTAACCATTCTAGATCCGTTGACAGTATTTCATTGACCCCGGAGTATCCATCCTTTTTAAACACTCCTGAGAGGATACATGAGTTCCACTAGGACATTCTCCCGTCCCAGTATTTGGGGTTGTGATAAAACTTTACTTTTTTTTTTTTTGAAAAAGATACTTATCATTTCAAAAGGATTTTCACAATCCCAATGCATGTGACATGACACATGAAATGCCGAAATGCTTCATCATAACCATGAGACATTCATGCATGCAATACAAATAACGTTACAGCTTGAAAATAGTAGAACATGCAAGCATGTTCCTTTATAACAATTTAAAGGCATTTACATCAATCAAGAGCATACATTCCAATAAATTCCATGTATCGGTTGAACCATACAAACCCTAACATAACCAAGAATTATCCTTAACACATTAATCTTAAGACACCAATGACCTTACTTCATCCATAGGGTTGGCCGAAAACTCTTATATAGGAAAACATGCATTCCAATCAATTTTCATGAACTTAGAATCTTCTAATGTATTGAGCAAAGTCTTTAATAAAGAGTACTCATGAATGGCCAAAACATTTTCTTGTGGTTATGGATGATATTTTCATGAACTTAGTCCCATACCAAAACGGTGAAATGACAAACATTCATGTTCAAACAAACATAGTACAAACTGAAACCCTAGCATGACTTCTTACTCAATTTTTCATAACATACACATCTTCCATAAACCAATTTAATCATACTTTAAAAATAATGATATCAAGAGATGTTCATAGCACGTGGAAGAACAACAATATCACAAATGACCATACAAAACTGAAAAAACCAACAAGTTCACAAGTTATATGTATAAAATATCCAAGTACAAGTTAGAGGTATACTTACGAAAATCCGAAATATGTATCTATTGCAAGTAAGCTAAAAAATCACCTGTAATACTAGGATCATTGTTCAAGGGAAACCCTAACGCATATGTCTAATGTGGTGCTCTTTACATCTTTTTCTTTCCAAGAAAAAGACTCCAAAATTTCGGACCCTTCCCCCTTGAATCCGAAACTCATCTGCAACAAAACCCTAGCTTAAAGAAACACTAGTGTTGTGGCCTTTAATCTAAAAAACACCATGCTTTAAGGCTTAAAACAAGTAGGGTTACATTTATCTTTCTTTGAAGAAAACCCTAACCTAGTCGTGTATGTGAGAATGTGGGTTCATGTGAAACTCTTCCAAGGATATGAGCTATCTCCTCTAGCTCAAGTGTGTATAAGTGAGCATGAGTTCTAGACAAACTATGCTAAAACCGAATCTTCACTCTCTTGAAGCTATGTGTGTAGACCAAAAGAAAAGTTAGCTTCATACCTCCTATGTTTCTCTTCTTGAAAGTATCTTCTCACTTTGCTTATCTTTGAAAGAATGTTTGTGTGAGAAGAGAATATTGAGGAGAGTGTTTGGTTGGTGAGAAAGTGATGGAAACTTGGAGAAAAATGGTGATGACTGAAACCCTCAAGAGAAATGCACAAAATGGCCAAAGGTCCTAGGGTTTTCGGCTCCTTCTCTTTTATGGACACTCAAAAAGCTTCTTGCATGAATGAAGCTCATGCATAGATGCCAAGTGACATATAGCCGTATGACCTCTTCCTATAGCTCATGATTTGATTGTGTTGGGAATCAAAAGCACCATTTTTTACATGTGGTGCCTCCCTCTTTCAAAACTGAAACTCAATTCCCTTTTTGCCCTCCTTTTCTTGTCTTGGTTCAATGTATCTAGTGGCTATAAGGTCTTTTATCAAACTCAAATCCTTCTCAATCTCTTACATGAGTGTAAGAGTGCCAAGTGGCATGTGAGGAGTGTGTGTGTAAGTGCATGGGTTGCCGAACCCTTCTCTTCCCTAGGAGATATTCTTTTCACCATACTTTTGGACAAGCATATGATTGGTCCCTACAAGTACAAAGAACCATGCCCTAGCCGTCCACTTCAAGTTGTCTTACACAAGATTCTCCTTCTAAAACCCTAGGAGTGTAAGGCCTTTCTTCCACCTTGATCTTGCCCTTTCCCAAGACAACTTTTTTCTTACCTCTATGCATGTATGACACATGGCAAAAAGCAACCTTCCTTTCTCCTTGTTGCCGTCCATGGCCTCTTGCCCTTTCCTAGGTTCTACTTTTCCATAACCTAGTCATTTCCTCCTAGAATCTCTCTCCCATAGTGACATGTGTCAAAAAGCTTTCTCCCACAAGCAAAAATCTTCATTCATGCGTGACACATGGCAAGAAAGTGATAGATCTTCCTATGGTAGGCGTGTAAGCCAAACTCTAGCTCCCTCTCACCTCTCTTCCCTTATTTCCATCTAGATTCATCAAGTCCTATACATTACTTCATTGGATGACAAATAGCATGCATAAATCTTAAGTTGGGTGTGAGCCCCAATTCCATTGGGCTTCAAAACCCTAACTTCCTACAAGGGCTGAAACTCTCATGGGCTCATATAAAAGCCTAGAAAGTCTTGGTTGTCACAAGCGAGTCCAGTCTCAGACTGCCCGAACAACGTACCTCATTCGAGCCCAAAGGGGAGAACTAGGCCGAAGGCCGTTCTACCAGTCCTGCGATGGAGAGCGGGTCTTGCCCCCCAGCTATGTCGCTGTCCGAACTTACCTCCCCCGTGGGGCACCAAAGGGATGAGTGTAATGCCTAAGGTTGCTTTATTCTTCCTGCGGTGGAGTGCGGGTTAGTCCTCAACTGCCTGAAAGTGAGTACTTACTTTCCTCGTAAGCGTCAACAGGAGGGAACGGGTCCAGTTGCAAACTACTTGAAAACTTACCTCCTCGCAGGATTTAAATGGGTGAGTCACGCCAGAGGCTACTCCACCCCACCCGCGGAGGTGTGCCAGTTTAGTCCCCTCGACCTCCACTACAAATGAAGTAGTGTGTTCAGTGCTAGCCTGACCCAAATTTTACATTTCCTTACGATGTCAACGAGTGGGAGCGGGTTCAGTCCCAAACTGTTCGAACAAATTACCTCCCTGTGGGGTAGTAAAGAAGAGTTGCGCCAAAGGTAGATCGGACCCTCCTGCATAGGAGAGCAGGTCCATCCTTTCAGCTACCCGAATACTTACCCCGACTCCCATCACAGTGAAAGAACAAACTAGCCCCACAACTGTCTGAAGAAGTTACCTCATTGGGGAACCAAAGGGGCAGGTTTGACTTGGGGCATCCTGACCTCTCCTTGATAGAGTGCGGACATAGTCTTTTGACTACCAGGCATGAACAAAGTCTCCAACGATAAAATGTCGAAGCAATATGGGCGCCACACCGAAGGCTGAGTAGCCTAACTGAATGGTAAACTACACGATGTCAATGAGCGGGAGCTGGTTCAGTCCCAAACTACTAGAACAAATTACCTCCCAGCGGGGTAGCAGGGCAAGTTGTGCTAGAGGAAGCTTGGACCCTCCCGTGGAGGAGAGCGGACCCAACCTTTCGTCTAACCTATTACTTACCTTGACTCCCATCGCAATAAAAAGCAAACCGGCCCCACGGTCACCCAAAAACATTACCTCATTGGGGGTTATAGGGGTAGGTTGGCCTGAGGAATCCTGACCTCGCCCCAACGGAGTGCGGGCCGGGTCCTTCGACTGCCTGAATGCTTCACCAAGGAAGGCAGACACCCGAATGCTGCACCAAAGAACGCAGACATCAACAACATGGTAAAAAGCAGCAAGCACATCGCGTCATAGGCCAAAGGGTCCAGGTTTGCAAAGTCTAACTCCTACAAAGCTAAGGCTAAAGTTATGATAGCTTGCTAATTTTTCAGTCTGGAATTAAATACACAATGTCAACAGGCGATAGTGGGTTCAGTCCCAAACTGCCCGAACAACCTACCTCCTATGGGGACAAAAGGGACGGATCTCGCTAAAGGCTACCTTGTCCCCCCGCGATGGAGAGCGGGTCTGATCTCTCGACCCATGCCCCCATTGTAGCAAAGAGCAGTTTGGATTATTTAAATTCGACTCCACGACCACGGTGCTACTCGGAGGGGCATAGAGGTGGGTTAGCGAAACGCTTCCCAGACCTCTCCCCTTGAGGAGGCAACCAGAGTCTCCCTGACGTGGCTTAACTCCTCTAAGTTGACGTTAGCGAACGAGGGCCAACATACGTTGATAACACTTTTTTCTTTTTTCAGTTGCATATGAAAATAAAGTAACAATGCAAAATTGAAAAACCAAAGGAATAGGCATGGTAAAGCGCATTCGAGACACAGGCGGCAAAAATGAGGAAATTGGCTGAAAGAAAAGTGGAGAGACGTCGACCTTGTCAAACAATATAGCTAAAGGCACTAAGAGGACAACTGACTAACAAAGGCGAACGAGGACAATATAAGTAGAGAGCCGTCGACCAACAGGGTCATAAGGAATATGTTAGGCGTTGGTGGGGTGGACCGTAAATCTTTGGATGACGGCAATCCCCCTACCTAACACAAAGCCCATGATTTCCTAAGTCAAACCCAGGCCGGCTATAAAAAAGAAAGGGCAAGAAGAAGAAGGAAACATTAGAAAAGAATACACAAAAACAAGTAGCCTGGCATATCAAAGTATAAAGCAGTTTTATTAATGATCAAAAGTTACACACAAGTCACATGGCGACGGCGCACGATATATGCATTTACAAAAAGAAAGAAAGAAGAGCAAAGTGAAACAACGACAATGGCACAAAGGAGCTAGGGCGTAGGAGCATCGGCATCATGCTCAGAGACCTCAGCATCGGGAGCGTTGACCTTAGAGACATCAGGCTCGAGGGTGCCATGTTCGGGAACATCAGGCTCGGACGTGGCCGGGACGGCATGACCTTTAAAAGTATTAGGGATCACGTCCATCCCTAACTTGCAGCCAAAATCAATGGCTTCTTTGTCAACGACAAACTAGAAAAGGTCAAGGTCCCATAAATACTTCTCAAAGGCTCACAAAAATGGCTGCAGACTCTCCAAAATGTGGTTCCACAGTGACGTAAGGCCCCTTAGCACACCTATGTGCCCACGCAGCATCGCGAACACCCATGACCAACTTCGGCTGGCTGTCCAGGTGGGAGGCGATGATCTGCGACAAGTCCCTCCAAGCCCCCGATCCGCTTGGCCTTTTTCTTCGCCTTCTCCTTTAGCTCATTCCGACGATGACTAAGCTTCTCAGTTTTCTTGCTACCCTCCTCTAGGGCAAGCCGAACCTTCCTCAGCTCTTGCTCAAGTCGTTCGCTCCCATCCCTCTCACCACGAGCATATCATAGAGCAATTTGGGTCATCGTGCGAATGGCTTGGTTTTCCTGCTCAACGGCCTCTTGGCCGTCCATGATGAAGGCTGCCAGATGAGAGGAACTCTGACACCAAGAGGAGCCAACATGGAATGGTAAAAAAAAGGAATCTAGAAAATAACAAAAAAAAGAAGGAAAAAGACGGGAAAAGAAGTTGCAAAACCTCGTGGAAGAAGCCAGATAAGCACTTGACGACCTAGCTGATGGCTTCTGCAGACACCTCCTTGTTTCTAGCTGGGCCAAAGTGGGGATTACCTCCACCTAACTTTCTCCTTCGAGCGATTGTGTGGTTGCCTCGGTTTGATGGGCTCCGTCAGCATGCTCCCCATTCACAAGGATCGAAGGCTGACCCTCAACGTCTTCTATGTGAGTCGGGACCGCCTCTTTAGCAACCGTTCCCGCCTGAACAAGTGGATCTTCACACAGACCCACCGAACCTTCACCGACTACAACATCTAGAAGGAGCCCACCTTCTGCTTTGGTGCTCCACCTCCGTGACATGGTTACTAGAGGCAGCGACAACTGCCCTCTTAATAACAAGGTCCAAGCCTCCGAACGGCTCAGGCTCTTCTCCACCTGCCACAATAGCTAGATCATCCTGTCCCACGGCAGAGGGAGAAAGCGTTGCGGAAGGCCTTGCCGACCTCGATGCCGGGGCCCCCTGAGCAAGCCTCAACCTCTTCCTTGATTGCGCGACTGCCGACAACAAAACCAGTAGTAGATGTAGAGACTGCCGTATGTATCCTGGGGGATGCTGCCTTGCATCAGCTAGTCGAGGCACCCTGACTGCAAAAGTTTCTCGAAGTACGGTGGCAAGGTCACCAACTTTCGGTGACACATTTGAGGGTAGACACAAAAAAGAACTTGGGAGACCAGTCCTTCACCTTAAAATATTGCGATTCCAAAGTGACAAGGGCATGCATCGTCCTAAAACTGTAAATGCTTCCCTTAAGTCATAAAACATTGTGGGTAAGGAGGAACTCATGGCCGGTGAGGTTAGCTTGCTCAGGGTCATACTCCGGGAAAGCTCTCCGCCAGATGGTGCTACAACAAATGAAAAGCCTCCAACCATTCGGGTGAAGCTGGGATGGAGCCAGACCGAGACGATCTAGCAAATCACGAACAGGGTGAGGGAAAGGCAGCCTCAAGCCATATGTAAACATGGTGGGAAAAAGAGCAACTCTGGAAGAGTGACCCTTAGCATCGACGACATCCTCATGTGGGCTGGAGACCTCCAAGACCACTATTTCAGGAACCTAGTAGGTTAAGGCCAGATATGCCAGCATCGTAGTTTGGATGCTTGAACGCTAGGTGCTACGCAAGAAGGACGGTCAGGCATCGCTAACTTCAGGTGCATCTACCCCACCGGGAACCGAAGGTTGTGCAGTATTCTTAGGGGCCATTGATGAAATAGAAGAAAGTAGAGAGAAAGAAGAAAGTAGTCCAAGGGAGAAGGATGAGAAGTTAGAAGAAAAGAAGGGCGAGTAGATTATGACAAGGAGAAAGAAGACAAGATAATTGCCCAGTAGCGCTTATAAAGGAAGAAGGTAGTGGTTAATCTCCCACGGCCCGTGGCAGAATAAAAGGATACGAGACACTTTGAATCCTGGGAAATGCGCACCATGAAGCGATGTGAATACGAAGAGCCGCCTGATGCCCTCAATACTGACACAACTGAAAGAATGCCATCAAATTCAACCATAGTTATCGGAAGATGTGCCATCAAAGGCGGAAAATGAAACGTTACAAGGGTTGCTAACAAAGAACCACCTCAGACATTGGAGCCAAACATGCATCATCAGGGCGACCCCGGCCTTGACATCAAGATGAGTTTAAGATTAAAAAGAATTCCCACCGTACAAGTGTGATGAGAATTGGTGGGGTAACTGTAAAGAGTTTTCCCCCCTTTCAGTGGGCCTGTGAGGAATAACTAAGGGAATAAGAAAAGAATGCCCAGCCCAGGACAAATAGGCCCATTTGGCCCGGCCTGCAGGTAGACTCCCCTGGACATTACCCCTATATGGGAGCAGACTGTAGGGGGGATGGGACTCGCCGTCTTGGAGATCACTCGAACATCGTCCACTGCTTGAGTACCTGTCCACATGAACGAGCGAGAAGTAAGGGAGACCCTCGATCCTCTGACAATGTGACATCGACAGACCACCGAAGACATCAGCAAAATAAGACAAATCGGGAAACCACACCCCATTAATGACACCACTACCTGAGCAACACGCCACAGTAATGGCACAACCTAGGAACACGCCACATTAATGACTTCGTCGTAGAGGTACACTGCTTTCAAGGATTCTAACAAAAGGAACAGTAAAAAGGACATGGGCTCCATGTGGGTAGACACGATTTTTCCCCTAGACTCTTGGGAGTAAATAGAAATTTCGAGGTACGAAAAAACTCTATGGTCTCTAGACTCTCTCATTATTTACAAACTTCCCAAATACTCTATTGACTTTGGCATCAGAGACTTCCCGACCCGAAGGCTGCCCTTTCCTTGTTGCTTTCTTCTTCATCTTCACAGGCCCAGCTTTGAAGATTTGAGTTGGTGGAATCTAGCCCAAAGTCGTAAGAAACATGACGTTAACCTAGGCTCGCACCGGGCTGCGCTTTGCTGCAATGGGGGTTGGGGTAAGGATTCTGGTGACCTGGAGGTTGGACTCGCTCTCTGTCTCGAGAGGAATAAGGTGGCCTCTGGCTCGACACGTCCCTTTTTTCCCCGCAGGAGGTAGGTTGTTCGGGCAATTTGGGATTGGACCAATTCCTGCTCTTGCTTCCGTCTGCCGACTGAAAAATAAGCAGACTATCATAACTTTATCCTTAGCTTCATAGGAGTTAGACTTCACAAACTTGGGCCCTTCGGCCTATGACGCGCTGTGCTTGCCGCTTTTTACCATGTTGTTGATGTCCGTGTTCCTTGGTGTAGCATTTGGGTGTCCACTTCTCTTGGTGTAGCATTCGGGCAGTTGAATGACCTGACTCGCACTCCATCAGGGAGAGGTCAAGATGCCTCAGGCCAATATGCCCCTATAACCCACGAGGTGGTAATTGCTTTGGGCGGCCGTGGGGCTGGTTCACCTTTTACTGCAATAGGAGTCGGGGTAAGTAGTTGGTCTGCCGAAATAAAGGGCCTGCTCTCCTTTGCGGGAGGGTCTGATTGGCCTCTGGTGCAACTCGCCCTTGCTACCCCGCGATGAGGTAATTTTTTCGGGCAATTTGAGACTAAACCCGCTCCCGCTCATTGACATCGCATAGTTTACCATTAAGCTTGGCTACTCGGCCTTCGGGGTGGCGCACCTATTACTTCGACATTTTATCATTGGAGTCTTTGTTCACGTCGGGTAGTCGAAAGACTAGGCCCACACTCCATTAGGGAGAGGTCAGGATGCCTCTAGACAAACCCGCTCCTTTGGTTCCTCAAGGAGGTAACTTCTTCAAACGGTCGTGGGGTTGGTCTGCTCTTTCGTTGGGATGGGAGTTGGGGTAAGTATTTGGGTAGCCAAAAGGCTGGACTCAATCTGCGGGAGGGTCAGAGCGGCCTCTGGTGCAACTCGCCCTTGTTACCCCGTAGGTAGGTAATTTGTTCAAGCAATTTAGGACTGAACCCGCTCTCGCTCATTGAGATCATAGGGAAATGTAAGATTTGGGTCAGACTGGCACTAAACCCACTCTTCATCAGAAAAGGTCAGGGTAAGTCTTAGGGCCTTTAAATCTCGTGGGGAGGTAAGTTTTCGGACAGTTTGCAATTGGAACCGCTCTTGCCTATTGACTCTTACGAGGAAGTTAAGTCTTCGTTATCGGGTTGTTGAGGACTGACTTGCACTCCGTCATGGGAGGGATAAAGCAGCCTTAGACTCATCCCTTTGGTACCTTGCAGGGGAGGTAAGTTCAGACAGCGACATAACTGGTCCGTTCTTTGCCGCTATAGGAGTTGGGGTAAGTTGTTCGGGACACTGGGGGGTAGGACCCTCTCTCTATCGCGGGAGGGGTAGAGTGGCCTTAGGCTTATTTCTCCCCTTTGGTCCTACGGGTGGTACGCTGTTCCGGCAGTTTGAGACTGGACCCACTCCCTCTCATTGATATCACAGGGAAGGATGAAACAGCCTCTGGCGTACTCATCCCTTTGGTACCCCACAAGAGAGGTAACTTTTTCAGATAGTGATGTGGATGGTCCGCTCTTCGCTGCGATGGGTGTCGGGATAAGTGGTTTGGGCCCTGCAGGGGGGGTAGGACCTACTCTCCATCGCTGGAAGGGTAAAGTGGCCCTCTATGTGAGTCGGGATTGCTTGAACAAGCGAATCTTTGCACAGACCCGCCGAACCCTCGTTGACTACAACTAGAAGGAGCCTACCTTCCGCTTGGTGCTCCACTTCCGTGACGTGGTTACTAGAGGCAGTGATGGTCACCTTCTAAATAACGAGGTCCAAGCATCTGAACGGCTCAGGCTCCTTTCAACCCACCACAAGTGCTAGATTGTCCCGTTCCACATCAGCGGGTGAAGACACTACGGAAGGTGTCTTAAAACACTTTCACTATCCAAACGGGTCTTAAACACTATTTTCATCTTTATCTCCCTCTCCTTCTCCAATGGTGAGCAGGAGTTTCAGCGATTCCTAACCATTAGGAGTTGGCGGAAGATAAAAAAGGGGATGTTGCTTCAGATAGAATATCCTCTTCTGTACAAGCAGAGTGCTTATTATTGACAACGTGGAACGAAGTCCTCTTCCCTTCACGTACGACTCTCTCTCCCCACTTTTCCCCTTTGTTGTTCTCTAACTGCAGCACATCCCTATTAACGTAGACACCACGCTGAAGACAAATCACCTTAAATCGCTGACGAAATCAAGACCGCCACTATCTCTGGATTTCGCATAACTGCATGCCATTCGACCACAAAAATCATAAAAATGGCCCTCTGCACTTGAAACCTAGACCTTCAGTCACCCCAGTCAACAATCATCACACTGGAAACCACCAAGAGACACCAAGAAGCTGCTGATCAATAAGTCCCTTCCTCCCTCCACTAAAATATAACGGTTAATTTTCATGTTTTGGGACCATCTCCCTCTCCTTCATCGTTTTCTCTCACTAAAATATAACGGTTAATTTTCATGTTTTGGGTGTGCTCCACCGTTGATTGCCACAGGAGTTGGAGATCATCTACCGCGGTCTATCCTCAACCCAGTTGCTCCAATCTGTCGCACAACCTCTCGACGTAGACTCTGTAAACCACCTCCTGTCTGTTTTTTCTATTTTAACCCATATATGATGCGTAAAACCTGAGTCACGTACAAGCTTGATTGTTCTTAAGATCTTATTATATTTTAGGGTGCTTGCACGGGTTAGTGTGCTCTCTTAGGTTGGTGAGCACTATTATTATTCAGTGTGATTATCCAGGCAAATAACTCTCTTACTCTTCCATGTGCTCGTCTAGGTTGTCGAGCACTGTTACTCTTTAGTGTGCTCGTCTAGGTTGGCAAGCTGGTAAAAGTCGCAAGCATTTAGCGCAGGGCGAGCTTCATTGCTCACTCGCCATACTAGTTGGTTAATGAGAAATGTAGTACTTGGGAAGTAAGTGTTTGATGCTCGTTTTGCTGGGTGAGCTTCATTTCCCGTGTAGTGCCCTCAACCCTCGGTAACGTGCTATTGGAATGGTACGGGGACTCGTAGACCCATTCCATGATTTTTAGAACGCTTGGAGGACCTGACACTTAGAATCACACCTCCTCAAAATCACGACGTAAAGATAGCCAATAAATATAATAAGAAAAGATCCATTTTTTAAAAAATATTTTTAATGTAAAAAAGATGTGAGATACATAATATGCAAACACTGAACAAACTCACAAACATTTATTTCACATTCTCAGTATAGCCGTAATAACAAAGCTACCTAAACAATATTGCTAATACTAAAACCGCGCTGCTGCCAATTCCTCATTGGTGATGCTTCAGAGTTCCTTGATTCCTTGAAGGTTTCAAATAGAAGAAAGTGAAACACTTTTTGATCTCAAAAGTGAGACGTTGACTCTTGTCCAATGTCTTTTATACAGTGAAATTGCCAGTTACTGTCTTGACGTTCTTCTGACTCTTTATATGCTTAAATGAGAGAAATTCAATCTGAATCGTCCATTTTTACTCTGAACTTGAAGCATCGTAGAGACTGAATGACTGATTGGACAAGGTGTGCTTGTCCTTGCAGCTAACCTTGGGTCCAATCCCACAGTCCTTCCCCTAGTAAGGGTTTCCCACGTGGTGCTAGGAAATACTTCTTAGGTTAGACAGTATGGCCTACAAGTCCATAATTTGTCTTCCTCAAGCTTTGTGAGGATTGCGCCAGTGAACCAAGGAAAGTAAACTGCATAGTAAGGTCAGAAAAGTTCCATTAAATAGAGCTAAGACTTCTTAGCCAATCCACACCCAAAACCACATCACAACCTCCCAAGGTCAGAAGATAAAGATGAGCCTTAACCTTAGGTTTTGTAGTTGGATAGGCACTACCCTACATAAACCTCGACAAGGAAGGCTATCATTATTAGCCTCTTTGATTGTCAACTGGCTTTCTCCCACTAGAAGCTTAGGTTTCCTTACTACATAGAGATCCACAAAGCTACAAGCACTACCTTTATCAACAAGAATCAGTACCTTTTGTTGGTTAATAATGCCTGCCACCCTCAGAGTTTTTGGTGAAAGTGAACCTGCCATGGCATGTAAGAAAATGTATAACAGCCCACTAGAAATTCACTGGTAGAATTTCTATTGACCTTAGGAACCTCGTGAAAATCCCATAAGTTTCTACGAATCGACAAATCGCTCAGGTTTTAGTTTGTTATCATAATCAATGTTATCACTCAATATGGTGCTAGAGTTATGAGTTTAATTATTTGAGGAAGTTAGAAGGGTCAAAATGCGTTATGATTTACGCCATTAGACTCAGTGGATTATTTAGTATTTTATGGCACATTAGCCTATTTTCATAATTCCGGACGAAATGTCTGTTGAAAATTGTGAAATTATTTTTAGGGGCACTTCGGAGTTGAATTTCGGTAAACGATTTTCACTATAGCTTAATATGAATATTTATAATTTTTCAGTACTAGGTGTATTATGTCCTTTTTTGGAGTGAATAGTAACCTCGATATGCGCACCTAGTGCAGTGTTTTCAAAATCACAGTGTGGAATGTCCAAATTAGGTTAGAGGAGTTTTATTTGGACACTTGGCAAGATCTTAGTCACACATAGTGAATGATATTAGACACTTGGCACAAAAAGGAACCATTAGATAGATTGGTGAAGGAAATCAAGGTGTGAGATCATGCCACCTTAGCAAAACTTGATTTCATCTGTTCAACATAATTGTGCCAGACCAAAGAAGGTTTCAATCCTAGCAAAACCCTGAATGGTTGAAACCAAATTGAAACCCCAAGTGCTTGATTGAAACCAAAACCTTAAACGGTTTCCCAAACCTTAAAGTTGGCCTCCAAACCCTTTTTAACCTGATTTTTAGCATTGTGTTTAATCACTTGATTAAATCACTTCCACACGCTATTAATTAATCAAATCCTTGTTCTGACATCATTATCCAACCTTTTAAACCTTCAAAATTTGATTGGGCCAATAAAAATCAGTTTTGGGCTTGATAGCATCTCAAACCCTAACCAAACCCCCTTCAAACCCCAAATTGAAACCCACTTGGTTGGGGCCCACCAAGGCCCACGAAATTGGCCACCTTGGCAAAGCTTCTTGGAGTAGTTTCCTCCCTCACATGGCAGACCATCCACTGCCATTGGCTGCACCCAATAGTGCCTTGACGTGAAGGAGAAATCCACTCCATCAACCTCCATCTCTCACAACTGCTGCAGGCAGTCCATTCCTCTCACTATTCTCTACTTTAGGTCACATAGGCAACTCCAATCAAGGGTCATTCAAGCCCACAACTTGCCCCTCCAGGATTCTGAAGTCGTGCAAGGCACATTTGATTCCATTTTATCACTTCTTCACCCGTTCTTAGAGAGAAAACCCAAAAGAGCTCTCTCGGGCAGATTTCTGGGTCTTCTTGTGTGACCATTTCGACCCTTTGTATGTATTTTCGCACTATTATTCCTTCATATAAGTTGTTCGTATTTGAGTTTAGTTTCCTTGGATATCTTACTAGTCTCATTCCATGCTCATTTGATCGGTCAAAAATATTCTTAACCATGGAAAGGTCATTCTAGGCTTGAAACTGGAGAGTATGTTATATTTTGGAAGTTTTGACCAAGCTAATGGACATATTTTGGTCCAAACATTTTATGGAGTGTTGTTAGCATGTGTTTATGAATGCTCATTGAGGTTTTGATGCATGGATAAAGCTTTTGATGATAGATTTCCTTAGATTTAGAAACTTGAAAACTGGAAGAAGAAAAACAGGTTTTGTTTTGTGAAAGTTGGAATATTTCGTGGTTTGATCTTATTCGAAAGGTTTTGATATTTGTATATGATGATCCTAAGCCTCTTATATACATGTAGGTATTGGCCATAGTGAGTTTTCTGTAGTTGTGAATGGTTTTAAATTTTTCTGAATTTATATTTGAGTTTAGGACGAACTTTACATGAGAAATGTAAATTTTGGTAATTTTTGGAGTTAGGATGTGAAATCCTAAAGTTAGGAGTAAAATGGTCATTTTCCCACATGTAGAGGGTAAAATAGTAATTTTTCTCTAAGTTGCCTCCTTTAACATTTCTAATTGTTAGTAATTAATTTCTAACTTTTAGAATACCCTCTTACAGTTCCTCGTGTTTCGTGCTTATTCTTGTAGAACGTGACAATCGAGGTAAGTTAGCTCTTAAATTACTATCAGGTTACTGTGTATGTGTGATGGGTAAGGGACTATAGTTTATATTCGTATGTTGTTTTATATGCAATGCCATGCTATGTCATCCCATGTTTATATTTTACACGAATTATTCTATCACGAAATACTTATCTGTTAGACAATATATTCTGTCTCAGGTTACTATTTGTTGCAAGTATGTCACATTACGTATGCCATATGTTACATGTATGTCATGTCACGTAATATTCAATGTCACATGTTATGTCATGTTATGAAATATTGTCTCATGTTATGTCATGTCACGTAATATTCTGTCTCATGTTATGTCATGTTTGTCGTCTTACGTTCATGCCACGTTACGCTACTTCAGGACTTTTGTCTTTTTGTATTCCTATCATCCCGTCTCGAATATAGTTTGTGTACCTCGAGAATAGTCTTGTTAAGTTATTCATGTTAATCATGATCCTAGGGCCTAAGCGCTAGGATGGGGTAATATCTTAGTGGAACTCCTTTGTTCACGCTGGAGTGTCTAAATAGGTGTGAAATTCCCTAGGTTGATGAAGTACAGTCAATAGGTTGCAAACGGGGCCTAACTAGCTGGTCATCGGAGCGCGTCAGACACTAACGCTGATGGAGCCACACTTTATGTTACGTGTGTCCACAAGAAGTGTGGCACACACAAATAAGTCATGGGGCCACAACAATTGTGGAGCATGATGTATAGGGCCACAACAACTGTGGAGCATACACTACGTGAGATATAATAATTGTGACACGTAGAATACATGGGGCCACAACAATTGTGAAGTACGTATTAACATACTCACAGCTGGTATAGACACCAGTGTTGTGATGCGGTAATCGACAGGGACACACAGCTCAAGGGGACCCGTGTAGCACCCGTATGGTCACTTTTTAATTAAGTCTACTGAGAAAGATTCCAAGTTCATGAATTTCACGTTCAAGTCATGTTTCATGTTATGTTATGTTCAAGTTTACGTTCATGTCAAGTTTCAAGTTTATGTCACGTCAAGCTAAGTTTCAGTTTCAGTTCAAGTTATGTCAGCTCATGCCATGTTATGTCAAGTCACGTTATGCTTATTATTTCATGCCATGTTATGTCAAGTCATGTTATGCTTATTATTTCATGACATGTTATGTCAGGTTATGTTATGTTTACTGTTGACTTTGATTGTACATTCATGCATTTATTGTCATGCATACATCATTAACCTGTGTGAAGGTTTTCTTGTTAACTTGCTGAGATTTATAATCAAATCTCACTATGGTAGTTCCAACTACCATTCCCCTCGAATGGTATATCCTATTGGATCTGAAGAAAAACTGGGAAAAGACTAACTGGAAACGTTTGACTAAGCGACGGTGCGACTTAGATGTAGTTGCCTTAGGTTACTACTTGTATTTTGTGGAATTCAATCTCCAACTCTCTTTAGTTCACAACCATTTTGGACTTGTGTTGTGATTTCAGTTGTTTAGTATGTCTTTATGTATGAAGTATGTTGTAAGTATTTGAGATATTATAAGTTTGGTGCATAGTATTGCTAAAAAAAACTTTAAAAAAAAAATAAATTATCCACTGTGAATATTGCATAATGCTAAATGCATGTTAGAAACATTGCATCTTATATGTCATGAATGGGGGCAGGGAACCTTGTGTTGTATGTCCCGACGCTTTAGATGTCCGTTCGATCCCAAGTAGAATCTATGGGCATCATAGGGTGGTATTAGAGCAATACGTCTTTGGGTTTAAATCCACATGTCCGTAGGAAATGCACCAAATTTTAGTCTTGAAATTTTAGTCTTCATCAGGCTTGAATTTTTTTTAAGTATGAGAGATAGTACGTGGTTATAATATGTGTATTCGTATGTTTCAGGAAGTGACACATGACTCATGGTAGGATACCTCGGAACCCAGAGGGAGGCATCAATCAAGAGAATCAGAATCCCCCAATGGATGGAGGATTAGTTGAAGCTGTACGTCTGCTGGCTGAGGAGCTCAGATAACAGCAACTGTAGCAAGCGCACGTACCCAGACCCGAAGTCAGGGGTTGTCCGTATGAGAAGTTCTTGATCCACCGTTGTCCAAACTTTTCTTGTAGTGAAGAGCCATTGAAAGCCGAGAAATGGATTGTGGATCTCGAAAGGACATACGAGATCTGTGGTTGTACTGAGGACCAGAAGGTTCTATACGCTGGGTACCTATTCCAAGGAGAAGCTGGAATGTGGTGAGATACACGAAGGCAGCTCCTAGTTAGGGAACTAGGAAGTCTCGCTGCACTATCATGGGAGAGATTTAAGGAAGAGTTCGACAACAGATTCTTCCCTGATTCTGCCAAACAGCTGAAGGCAGTCTGACCGTAGAACAATATGCTGCTAAGTTCATGGCGTTAGGAAGGTTTGCGCCACACTTGATTTCTACTCAAAGGATGTAGGCGCAGAAGTTTCAATTAGGGCTTCAACCAAGGGTCCGTAGTCAAGTAGCTTGCCTAAGAATAGAGAATTACCAAGAGTTGGTGAATGTGGTCGCGATAGTAGAGGCTGAGCAGAGAGGTCTGGCAATCCAGATCAATTCAGAACGAAAGAGGACCATGCCATTTGTTGCAAGCGGTAGTGCCGAGAAAGAAGAGGTCTTTTTCCAGCCCAGCGAAAGGCAAAGGAATAGTGATAGGAGGACATATGCCATCTACTTATTTGTTATGCCCTAAGTGTGGAAAGCGTCATACTAGAGAATGTCGTAGTGGTTATGGAGTTTGTTATTGATGTGGGAAACCAGGACATTTGATCAGAGATTGTCCCAACACTGCACAAGGTAGTGGAGTTGGTGATCACAAGCCAAGGCCCCACATCCCAGCACGCGTGTATGCTATAACCCCAAGGTGATATTGATTCTGACGCATCAGAGGTTGAGGAAGTTGGCATCATCATTGGTATTTTCCCTTAAAGTCTTTATGCTTTTATTATTAACTTGAGTGTTGGAAATATGGTTATTAATAGAATCGCGTTATATTTTATTAGGAAACATCAATCTGTTAAGGTTCACAGCTTGTGCGCTATTTGATTCGGGCATGTCGCAGTCCTTTGTATCTACAGCGTTTGCAAGAATTTGTAGTTTGCAAACTGAGCTATTACCTAGACGGGTTGTAGTGTTAATTCCTGATGGGAATACGGTAGCTTTTACCCGTTTAGTTAAGGATTATCCTGTAGAGCTAGATGGAAGGAAGTTGAAGACTGACCTACTAGTATTCGATCAGATGGAGTTTGACCTAATTTTGGGTATGAACTGGCTATTCAAGCACTATGCTAAGATAGATTGTCGGAAGCTAGAAGCGGTGTTTGAATCCCCAAGTGAAGACATAATTAGGTACGCGGGAGCATCAGTTAAGGCCACCCCGCTAGGGATTTCGGCTTTACAAGCCAGGAAGTGTATTGAGGTTGGAGCCTCAGCTTTTCTGTTGATGATTGTGGAGAAGACAGTTGGGAGTGAAGAAATCTGTGGGATACCCGTAGTTGAAGACTTTCCTGAAGTTGTTGTCAATGAGCTACCTGGTCTACCACCGGATAGAGAAACTGAGTTCAAGATAGAGTTGGAACCGGCAACAACTCTGAATCACAAGGCCCCGTATCGTATGGCTCCTGTTGAATTGAAGGAGCTCAAGGTGCAGTTGGATGAACTTTTAGAGAAGGGTTTTATCCGCCCCAGTTCCTCACCGTGGGGAGTACCTGTGCTATTCGTGAAGAAGAAAGATGGATCTATGAGGATGTGCATAGACTACAGAGAGCTGAACAAGGTGACGATCAAGAATAAGTATCCGTTACCCAGGATCGATGATTTGTTGGATCAATTATAAGGAGCATCCATCTTTTCGAAGATCGACCTGCGATTCAGTTATCACCAGCTGAAAGTTAAGGAACAAGGGGTGCCGAAAACTACCTTTAGGACAAGGTACGGCCACTACGAGTTTTTGGTAATGCCTTTTGGGTTAACCAATGCTCTAGCCGCATTCATGGACATGATGAATAGAATATTCAGACCTTATCTAGATAGTTTTGTTGTCGTATTCGTTGATGACATCCTAATTTACTTGAAGAGCGAGGAGGAGCATAAAAAACATCTAATTATGGCTTTAACTATACTCAAGGACCAAAACCTATATGCCAACCTTAGCAAGTGCGAGTTCTAGCTTAATGAAGTGAATTTTTTAGGTCACATGATCTCTAGTGGAGGGGTAGCAGTGGACCCAAGCAAGATTGAAGAGGTAACGAACTGGCAGAGACCAACCAGTGTGCATGAGATTCGAAGTTTCTTAGGACTGGCTGGTTATTACAGGAGGTTTGTTGAAGGATTCTCTAGTTTGTCTGGACCACTCATGGCCTTGACTAAGAAGAATGTGAAGTTTGTTTGGAACGATACGTGCGAGGCAAGTTTTCTTGAGTTGAAGAAAAGACTTACGACCGCACCGGTACTTACACTACCAAAGCCTCTTAGGCTTTTTGTAGTGTATAGTGATGCATCTAAAGCAGGACTCGGATGTGTGCTGATGTAAGAAGGGAAAGTAGTTGCTTTTGCTTCACGTCAACTAAAGAATCAAGAGCAGAATTATTCTACGCACGATTTGGAATTAGCTGTAGTGGTTTATGCTCTTAAGATTTGGAGACACTACTTGTATGGTGAAAAGTGTGAAGTTTTCACAGATCACAAAAGCCTCCAGTATCTGTTCGAGCAGAAAAACCTTAATATGAGGCAGAGAAGATGGTTGGAATTAATCAGCGATTATTAGTGCAACATCAAGTACCACCCCGAAAGGCCAATGTGGTAGCTAATGCTTTGAGTCGCAAGAGCAGATCGGAGGATTCGTCTATCTTGTCGTCAGAAGTAAATTCACTCTTATGCAGTATGAGGAAACTGTTGATTGAGAACCGTAGTCGGGAAGTCGTTCTGACCACCGTTCAGGAGTTCATTCCATTGGATTGGGAAGAACTGAAAGACCGTCAGAAGAAAGACAGTAAGCTTGCAGAAGTCATCGGGAAAATTGAGAAGTTGGAAGGACTGAAGGACTTTAGCATCAAAGAAGATGGAACTTTGTATTTCAAGAACCGAAGGGTCATCCCAGCAGACCAAGAGTTAAAAGGAAAGGTAATGAAGGAAGCTCATAACACACCTTACACTGCTCATTCTGGTAGTACAAAGATGTACCAGGATCTGAAGCAGCATTTTTGGTGGGAAGGAATGAAGAAGGACGTAGCAGAATTTGTGAACAAATGTTCAGTATGCAGATTAGTTAAAGCGGAACACCAGAAACTAGTAGGTGAATTGCAGCCACTGCCAATCCCAGAATGGAAATGGGAGGATATCTCGATGGATTTTGTAGTGGGTTTTCCAAGAACCTCAGCCAGAAATAATGCTATCTGGGTGATAGTGGACCGTCTGACAAAAAGTGCTCACTTTATACCCATCAAGAATACAGATTCTTTGGAGAGATTAACGAGGATTTATATAGTAGAGATTGTCAGATTGCATGGAGTGCCTAAGATGATTGTGTCCGATAGAGACCCTCATTTCATGTTGCGTTTCCGGCAAAGTTTGCAAGACTTATTGGGAACTAGATTGAAGTTCAGTAGTGCTTACCATCTGCAAACAGATGGGCAAACAGAAAGGACGATACAAACTTTGGAAGATATGCTAAGAGCCTGTGTATTGGAAAATGAGAGGAACTGGGAGAAGCAACTACCTCTGATAGAATTTGCTTACAACAATAGTTTCCAGGCCACAATTCATATGGCACCTTATAAAGCCTTGTACAGCCGAAAGTGTAGATCTGCATTGTATTAGGACGAAGTAGGGGAAAGCAAAGTGTTTGGGCTCGAAGTTTTACAAGAGATAAAGGATCAAGTCCACATGATCAGAGAAAGGATGAAAACTGCATAGAGCCGACAAAAGAGTTACGCTGATAATCGAAGGAGGAGTATAGAATTCGAAGTTGGAGATTGGGTCTATGTGAAGGTATCCCCTATGAGAGGAGTAAGCCGTTTCGGAGTGAGGGGAAAATTAAGTCCAAGATACGTGGGACCCTATGAAATAGTGGAGAAGGTGGGAGTAGTTGCGTACAGTTTGGAGTTGCCAACTGAGTTCCATGGAATCCACAATGTTTTCCACATGTCCTCTTTGAAGAAGAGTTTTGGGAACCTGGTACCGGCAGTGGTGGATCCCGCTAGTGTATCTTTACAGTCCAACTTGACCTACAAGGAGAAGTCGGTACAGATCATTGACTGGAAGGAAAAAGAATTATGAAACCGCAAGATTCCATTGGTCAAAGTACTTTGGCAAAACCATAATATTCAAGAGGCAATTCGGGAGAAGGAAGTCGATATGCGAGCCAAGTACCCCCAGTTATTTGATACCTAATCCAGTCTTAGTTTTTTTTTGTTTTTGGCTCAGTTGATATTTTGTGCTTCACTTTGTATGGGACTGTTATATCAGATGTGGTACTTCGTTGTTTGGATAGTAATAAAGTATATGTTTCCATTACAGAGTTTTGTGGGCCATTTTTAGTGTGTATACTATTGAATGTTCTCCATTTTGATTGTATTCTTTTTGCAGTTCCATGGCTTGAGAGCGCAAGACTGCCCGTAAATCGACCCTTTTCGCACAGCGAGTGCATGAGATGCGAGAACAGCGTCATAGAAGAAGTTTTGATGAGCTGAATAGGGAGCTGTCCGCTTATTGGCATAAGATGGAACGCCAAGAGCACCACTGCACACACATTTTAGACATGGACACTAACGGAGTAGGTTATGAGAGGAGAGCCTTACCTCATGAGGAGCGTTACCCTTCGTTGCACCCGACCACATGGCTTGATCGAGATAGTTTCAAGTCTAGGATGGCACGGGACAGAGCAGAGTCCAGTAGAGCAGCTGAGGAGCGTGCTGCTGCTGTGGACGCTGAGGCCGCTACCTCAGGCTCATCCATGTCGTCAACTCACCGTGGGCGTTTGTTGGATGATGGTCAGGAGCCTGATAGCAGTGATGAGGAGGTCGAGCAGCTCCCCAACCCAGGTCATTTTGAAAATTTGGTGTATGATTCAGAGGACGATGTGTTCTACTACTTACCCCAACACACTGTTCTGACGAACACCAATGCACCTCCACCGGAGCCGACCAGTAGTGGTACATCCAGTGATGGACAATAGTTCTGGTGAGCAACATCTGTTATTGGCTTGTTAATGTTTGTACTTGCGTCGATTTTAAGGACGAAATCTTTTTTTTAGGAGGAGAGGATGTAACAGCCCACTAGAAATTTACTGGTAGAATTTCTATTGACCTTAGGAATCTTGTAAAAACCCTATAAGTTTTTACGAATCGACCAATCGCTCAGGTTTGTCTGTCATCATAATTAGTGTTATCACTCAATATGGTGTTAGAGTTAGAAGTGTCAGAATGCGTTATGGTCTACGCCATTAGACTTAGTGAATTATTTAAGATTTTATAGCACAGTAGCCTATTTTCATAATTCTAAACGAAACGGTTGTTGGAAATTGTGAAATTATTTTTAGGGGAACTTCGGGATTGAATTTCGGTAAAAGATTTTCACTATAGGTTAATATGAATATTTATAATTTTTCAGTACTAAGTTTATTATGTATTTTTTTGGAGTGAATAGTAACCTCGATATGTGCACCGAGTGCAGTGTTTTCAAAATCACAGTGTGGAATGTCCAAATTAGGTTAGAGGAGTTTTATTTGGACACTTGGCAAGATCTTAGCCACACATAGTGAATGATATTAGACACTTGGCACAAAAAGGAACCATTAGATAGATTGGTGAAGGAAATCACAGTGTGAGATCATGCCACCTTAGCAAAACTTTATTTCTTCTGTTGAACCAAATTGTGCCAGACCAAAGAAGGTTTCAATCCCGAAAAAACCCTAAATAGTTGGAACCCAATTGAAACCCCAAGTGCTTGATTGAAACCAAAACCTTAAACGGTTTCCCAAACCCTAAAGTTGGCTTCCAAACCCTTTTTAACCCGATTTATAGCATTGTGTTTAATCACTTTATTAAATCACTTTCACATGCTATTAATTAATCAAATCCTTGTTATGACATCATTATCCAACCTTTTAAACCTTGGAAATTTGATTGGGCCAATAAAATCGGTTTTGAGCTTGATAGCATCTCAAATCCTAACCAAAACCCCTTTAAACCCCAAATTGAAGCCCACTTGGTTGGGGCCCACCAAGGTCCACAAAATTGGCCACCTTGGCAAAGCTTCTTGGAGTAGTTTCCTTCTCCACATGGCAGACCATCCACTTCCATTGGCTGCACCCAATAGTGCCTTGATGTGAAGGAGAAATCCACTCCATCAACCTCCATCTCTCACAGCTGCTGCTGGCAGTCCATTCCTCTCACTATTCTCCACTTTATGTCACATAGGCAACTCCAATCAAGGGCCATACAAGCCTACAACTTCCCTCTCCAGGCGTCTAAAGTCGTGCAAGGCACATTTGATTCCATTTTATCACTTCTTCACCTGTTCTTAGAGAGAAAACCCAAAAGAGCTCTCTCGGGCAGATTTTTTGGTCTTCTTGCGTGGTGCTTTTTGCCCCTTTTTAAGTATTTTTGCATGATTATTCCTTCACATAAGTTGTTCATATTTGAGTTTAGTTTCCGTGGATATCTTATTAGTCTCATTCCATGCTCATTTTATAGGTAAAAAGTAGTTTTAACCATGGAAGGTCATTCTGGGCGTGAAACTGGATAGTATGTTATGTGTTGGAAGTTTTGACCAAGCTAATGGACATATCTTGGTCCGAAAATTTTATGGAGTGTTATTAACATGTGTTTATGAATTTTCATTGAGGTTTTGTTGCATGGATAAAGCTTTTGATGATAGATTTCCTTAGATATAGAAACTTGAAAACTGGAAGAAGAAAAGCAGGTTTTGTTTTGTGAAAGGTTGAATATTTCGTGGTTTGATCTTATTCAAAAGGATTTGGTATTTGTATATGATGATCCTAAGCCTCTTATATACATGTTAGGAAGTTATTTTGAAGATATTTAGTATTTTTTTCAAAGATATGATTTTCTATGCAAGAGGATTTCGGTTTGGCCTAAGATTTGATGTGTTTGGGTTAGATCTATGTTTTGTTGAATTTTTGCCATGTGATTTTAAATTTGATGGTTGGATATTCTTTAGGACACATTTGTAAACCATGTGATGTTTTATTTTGAAGATCACGTGTCTTTAAGCCATGGATCAAGAGATTGATCAAAGTTAGTTGAGAGAGTTTCTGTTTTGGACTAAGTTTAAAAACCAGGAACTCCAAGTGTTATTTTGTGATTTTTGGTGACTTTGTTTGATGATTTAAAGTGTGGTTGATCTTAGGATGATATTATGAATGTGTTAGAAGTAAGATTTGATTTTTTTGGAATTCTTGGAAATGCTTTTATTAAGGTCAAAACTTGTGATTTAAGGGTTTACTTTTGTTAAAACGTTTGGGTCTTTTTTCAAAAAGTTTGGTGTTGATGATTAGATTTTTCTTAATGGATTTTTTAGTGTGTTTTTAAATTGAGGATAGGAAGATCTTTGTTATGAAATTTTGGTTTAGTCTTGAGTTTTGAATTTTAAAAGAATTGAACCATTTAAAGAGAAATGGCCTATGTAGGTTTCGGCCGTAGTGGGTTTTCCGTAGTTGTGAATGATTTTAAATTTTTTTGAGTTTATATTTGACTTTAGGACAAAATGTACATGAGGAATGTAAATTTTGGTAATTTTTGGAGTTAGGATGTGAAATCCTTAAATTAGGGGTAAAATGGTCATTTTTCCACATGTAAAGAGTAAAATGATAATTTTGCTCTAAGTTGCCTCTTTTCACATTTCTAATTATTGGTAATTAATTTCTAACTTTTAGAATACCCTCTTACAGTTCCTCATGTTTCGTGCATACTCTGGTAGAACGCGACTATCGAGGTAAGTTAGCTCTTAACTTACTATCAGGTTACTATGTATGTGTGATGGGTAAGGGACTACAGTTTATGTTCGTATGTTGTTTTATATGCGATTCCATGCTATGTCATCCCATATTTATCTTTTACACGAATTATTCTGTCATGAAATACTTATCTGTTACACAAGTATTTCGACTAAGTGTCGGGACATGCAACACAAGGTTACCTACCCTCGTTCATGACATATAAGATGCAATGTTCCTAACATGCATATAGCATTATGCAATATTCACGGCGAATACTTTTTTTTTTGAGCAATACTATGCACAAAACTTATAATATCCCGAATACTTACAACATACTTCATACGTAAAAATATATTAAACAACTGAGATCACAACACTAGTCCAAAATGGTTGTGAACAAAAGAGTGCTGGAGATTGAACTCCACAAAATACAAGTAGTAACCTAAGGCAACTACATCTAAATCGCACCGTCGCTTAGTCGATCATTTCTAGTTGGTCGATTTTCGATTCTCCTTCAGATCTTGTAACAAGATCTACTATTCGGGGGAATGGTAGTTGAGACTACCACAGTAAGATTTGATTACAAATCTCAACAAGTTAATAGGAAACTTCCACACAGGTTAATGATGCATGCATGGCAGTAAAAGCATGAATGCATAATCAAAGTCATAAGTAAGCATAACATAACTTGACTTATAGCATGGCATAAATGACATAACTTGAATTGAAACTGAAACTTAGCTTGATGTGACATGGCATGTATGTGAACTTAAAACATAACATGGACAAGCAACATAGCATGAACGGGAACTTGAAACATGACATGTATTTGAAAGATATCATGACCGTGAACATGCATAATTTGAACATAAACTTGAACATAACATGAACCTGAGCATGACATAATATAAATGTGAACTTGAAACATTACGTGAACGTGAACATGACATAACATGAACATGAACTTAAACATAACATGATATAGACATGAACTTAAAAACATATTCTTGTCTCATGGGGTCACCATGATTGAGTAATCTTATCTCATGGGGTTACCATGATTGACATGAACTTGAAACTTGATATGAACGTAAACTTGAACATAACATAACGTGAAACATGACTTGAACGTGAAATACATGAATTTGGAATCTTTTTCAGTAGACTTAATCATAAAATGACCATATGGGTGCTACATGGGTCCCATTGAGCCGTGTGTCCCTGTCGATTACTGCATCACAACACATGTGTTTATACCAGCTGTGAGTACGTTAATACGTACTCCACAGTTGTTGTGGCCCCACGTATTCTACGTATCACAATTGTTGTGTCTCACATAGTGTATACTCTACAGTTGTTGTGGCCCCATGAATTATTTGTGCCACACTTGCTATGGACACACGTAACATAATGTGTGGTTCCATCAGTGTTAGGGCCTGGCGCGCTCTGGTGACTAGATAGTTATTAAACATTTAGAAAATTCTGATTGGGATAAGAATGAAAATACATGTTTTGGGTAAATTTCGTAAGCATGCCTTTGTGATTTGCATTAGAAACACTAAGCTTGATTAATAAAGGATTAATGAAGATTAAGGTTTTTAGCCTTGATTAAGTGTTGGGATGAAATTGCTTACTCAAGAATTGGTCTTTATCATTTCAATAAGGACAATGGTGGATATTTGTAATTAGAAAATATTTCACATGCATGCATTCATAGGGATCAATAGTTGAAAACACACTGAGGCATCAACTAGAGTGAATGCCACGAGTTGGGTATGTTTGAGCTAGTTCCACTTGGATTTTATAATTATAAGAGTATAGATGGTCTTAGAATATCAAAAATATGATGTCCATGAAGTTTGGTTGAATTTGAGATTTGTTTACAAATACTGAAAATTTAGGGCTTTACTGGCAATTTTTGAAAGTTTAGGGGTATTTTTGTAAATACTCATTTTTGAAGCCTTTGATTATAATCATCTTCTGTAGGTTCAAACCCTAACTTAGTATGAATTTGATTTCAGATGCTACGACTTTTTCAAACTCAGGAAGTTTATAACTTGGCGTCTAACTTACACCTTGATAAGTTATTTATAATTTATTGATAAATGCTTCATTCGTGTTTCAATTTTCATTTTGAGCATAAAATATAATGTTATATGATAAATTGAGTGCATACTTACATGACATGTAATATTTTTCACCATTTTTGCGTATTGCATCTATAAATGTCATTTTCACATGAAAGCTTGCTACATATGCACATGTCATAAAATACTTTTTTTCAACTTAGCATGAAAAATAATTTTTGTCACAACCCCAAAGATTAGGATGGGGAATTATCCTAGTGGAACTTTTGTGTCCACTCTAGGGTATTTAAGAATGGAGTGGTAACCCCTGGGTTAATGAAGAACAATCAACGGGCTTTGAATGGATTCTTTATAAAGAATGCCAGAGCGAAGTCAAATGTTATTATACCTAAGGTTGGTGGGTATCCATGTTATGATGTTATGTTATATTACCAATGTATTGAGAACGAGTCTACAGACAATGTAATTTCAACATGAGTTGTACTACGGTCATCAACAGGTACTCAGTGCACATGGGAGACTATGACGATACCACACGTTATGATATTATGATTAATTATGAACTACTAATGACGAAATATTATAATGAAATTATATTTTTTTATGGTTAAAGTAAAAATGTTCTCTATACAACAATATGTGTCTCTGTTTTTCTGAAAATGTTAAGGAATCTTGATTGGAGACACACTGTTTTTTTTTTTTTTACATGTCATGCATTTCATATTTATCATTCTTCATGCATAATTTATTTTTGTACACGTTGGCTGTTTAACTTATTTAGATTTCAAGTAAATCTCACCCCTTGTGGAATCGCTATCATTCCACTCGGAAAGATAGAAGTTGTGTTAGGATTTGAAAAGGACAGGGTAGATGGAGCGATGGACCCGACTGATTGAGGAGGAGTCAAACCCCAAGAAGAGACTGGACTTAATCCCTTTATTTATAGCCTCAGTCCTTCATACTCTAGAACGCATGAATCAGATGATTTAACTTTGGAGACTTCTATGTTTAGCTTATGCTACTATTTGGCTTTGAACCTATGATGGTCATTAATGCATTGGGATGTTTTTAGTTATTCTGGAATAAGTTATATTTTCACTGTTAATCCACTGCGAATATTGCATTCTACTAGTTGCATTTATATGATGTATTGCATACTAACTGTCATATACAGAGGAATGTAACCATGTGTAACATGTCTCGACGCTCTAAGTTTCCATTTCATCCCAAGCAGAGGTTGGGGGCATCACAATTTGTCTGTCAAATTTTTTCATGCCATTACATTTATTACTCAGAATACTCAGAATACTCAATTTGTATTGGGTTTTGTGTTATGATAATGAATAGATAAAAAAAATTAAAAATTTAAAATTGAAAAGTGTTTTGTATTTGAGTGAATTTTGAAAAAAATATTGAGAAGTTTTGAGAATATCTAGGAATGTTTGAGTGTCTAAACGAGACCAAAATAATATCCATAAGTCACATCATCATCGTAATTAGAATATTACAGACCGCAAATTGTTTAGCGCCCAAATCAAATAAAATCAGAATATTACAAAATCTCAACATCTAAATGGGGACAGACCCCCGAACAATTCCTTGGGTAGCACTAGGTCCTCTTGCTCATAATCATCGTTTCCTATAGCTGCATCAAAACCTATGGTTTCAAGGAGTGAAATTGTAGGGGACTACCACGGTGATGAAATTACAGCTAAGCTTTCGAGTAAAGTAAAAGAGAGAGCATACATACCAAGGTACTTGCCTTCTAAGCACTGAACCCCATGTGTATTGGCTTTGGGGCATAAATGCGGTAGACAAGGAAAGGTGAAAATGAAGAGATGCTCGGGCCTTCTTTGGTCTTGAACTTGATCCCCACTCAAGTATGAAGGTTGGAAACTCTTCGATGACATGTTCCTTTGAGTGCAAGATTCCTTAGCTGTGCATGTTTGGTCTACCCAACAAGCTGATAAAAGGTCGAATTCTACAGGGCTACAGGCACAAAATGTTGATCAAACCCGTTAAAAGAAGCCTAATCAAAGCAAGCACCAATTTGAATTGGTCTCAATGGATCCCTCGATGAACCTTTCCAGTCTTCACCTCCAACCCGACCAGGAGAGAACATAGGTTCAAGGAATGCCCTTACTTGCCTAAATGGAATTCATATCTCCTTCATTTGGTCGAGAAGGGAGAACGCCCAAGAACCTAAATCCATTATTCGTGGTGTTGCAATGAATCCATTGGGTCATCCTCATGGAGGAGGTGATTGGCATGCAGAAGAATGACTTCAGATGTTCGCCTTTCAATGGATTGGATAGGCATAGAGCACACCATGTTGCATTCAATCCATTCAATAGTATGAAAACCATCTTATGAACCATTTCCATTTATTAACAAGTGCACTACAATCTACCCTATCACATGGCTGTATGCACACCCTAGCTCCCCTTGTTACACTGTGGGTATTGACTGCAAGTGACAACCCATGCAATGTCATTAAATTCTTCAACACTCCGAGTAACTAGAGAAGCTCTACTAAGATAAAGCCCCATCTCGACTTGGGATTGTGATTCACTCACACCTAGAAACTCTTCTTAAAATTGGAAAGTTGGTACTTTTTACTGAATAATATCAACCATTTAACTAAACAACCAATAAGCCATAGCAAAGTATTATTTATGTGGAAAGTATTAAAGAATGGAGACAAAGATATAGTAGATTGTAACCTGGCATACTTATAGTCATTATTTGACATTTCTAGCATAGTCATAGGGAAGCACCTACCTCTGTAGTAAGCTTCATCGAGTAGCTTGTTAACGACCTAGCCTCCCTTGGTTCGATGAAGACTCTAGCATCTAAGACGTGAGAGTGTGTGCTTAGCCTATGGAGTAGCAACACACACACACACACACACACACACGCACACGTGTGTGTGTGTGTGTGTGTTTCTCCTCTAAGTCCTTTCTGGAAATCCCAAAGTGTGAGTGAAGAATTCTGTGAGGTGAAGCTTTTATACAGAGTGATCAACCTATCCCAAGTCTCACAAATCTCGATGTAGGTTTTGGCTATTAAATAGGTGAGTCCTCCATTGTATAGGTGTAATTTGATGAATGGGGAGGGGGATAGAAGGGATGTGCGCTACACGTTCTAGAAGTTTAGCCAAGGAAAGGAGTTCAGTCTGCCACTTGTGAATGTTGCCCATGTGTTCAAAAGCTTTTGCGTTTCGTCGGCGTATTTGAGTCTTTGATCTTACTTTCCCACTCATGCTCCTTGTAGAAACGTCATCATTTGAGTATAATCTTTGTGAGGTTCCCGCCACTCTTTGAACACTCCAAGGTTATTTTCTAGGCACCCCAATTGTCCGTTGCTCGTCTAGAAATTCCCTCACTCTACACATTGTTTGCCTGTTGAGTTCTTGTTTCTCTTACCGTATTGTACTTGTTTATCTTTGTTCACCCACTTCCTAACTCACTCATTGTCCATCAAATTTCCTTTGCCCACTTCTAAACTTGCTTACCTTGTGTGTCACCCGTTCATTCTTAATCGCTCGATGTAAAACTCGCATCCCTTTAATTGCCTTAACTTTGTTTACCTAAAATGGCGCGTAATTCATTCATCCATTACTTGTTATGGGCAAGGTGCTGGAGTGGAAGGGTTGCAGTCTGCGTAGGGGTTATGGAAGTGGGCAAGGTGTACGTGGATGGGGGTGGTTCTGTGTGTTGAAGACAGAAAAGGAAGGTGTTAGTTGTATTCGAAGAACAGATCTGGAACGATGCCGTATTATATAGAATTAGTTAGTTGTTTCTTTAGTAGAACGTTGTCGTTTAGCACTTTTCCTTCTTATTAATTGTAACGCAGTCGTTTCTTACTTACTAAAAGTGTAAGGGATGTTGTTAAACACTGTCATTTCATATGAATACTCAGTATAAATAAAGATGGTGAGAGGGAAAAGCTCGTAACCGAAAAGTATATTTAGCAACTCGATTCTTCTTCTCTCATCTATCATTCTCTCGTCTTCTCATATTCCTAGAGAGTGAATCTCTCGAAGTAGTCAGTTTGGGTCCCTTACAGTTGGTATCAGCCATGGCAGAAGGAACACGTTCGTATGCTCAAATAGTTGATTCAATGAATCACTTGCGGCAACAAAAGGAACAACAACAAAAACAAATCGAAGATGTGATTTGTTTATTGTTGAAGTAGCAAGAGTTGGCACGATTGGAAAGGGAAACACAAGATAAAAAGTTTCAGGAGTTTTACAACGAATCTCAAAGATTTCTTGAAAAGATTTTGAGAATCCTGGTAATAGACGTCGAGATAATCAAGATCAACAAACGCTGCACAAAAACGAAGATGTGGAGGATGACACGGGGGAACTGCACCACAGAGAACTTGTGGACAGAAGTTTTGTAGAGGAATTAAACTAGATTTTCCTAGGTTTTGTGGTGGTAATCCATCACCATGGATTTATCGTGCAAATCAGTACTTTCTGTATCAGCAGGTCCCTCTTGGCCAACATATTTTCATTACTTCTTTCCACATGGATGATGACGCTTTGGTCTGGTTCCAGGATGCCAGTGAGGCAGGCACCTCTCATTCTTGGGAGGACTTCATCAAGTCTCTTCAAATCCGTTTTGGATCTACCCCATACGATGATCCTATGGAGTCACTTACTCAACTCAAGCAGGTTAGTACAGTTAATGATTACAAAGCTGAATTTGAGATTCTTTCTAATCGTATTAAAGGCTTGTCTGAGAAAAACAAGTTGAGTTGTTTTTTTAGTGGCCTACGTGATGAGATTAGATTACTTGTTAGGATGCTAAATCCTTCATCTTTGAATGATGCTTTTGGCTTAGCCAAAATTCAAGAACAATATGTGGTGAGTATAAGGAAACCTTGGAGAAATTCACTTACTGATTCGTGTAAGTTTAGTCCATAGTCGAGCCTGTTAAAGTCTGGACAAACTCCTTCAATTTTAGGAGCACCGAGAGTTTCACCTTTAGCTAGGCTTCCTTATCATAAGGTTTCTGAGTCTCACATGGTGGAAAGGCATAAAAAAGGCCTTTGTTATTTTTGTGATGATAAATGGCAACCAGGTCATAAATGTGCAAGGCCAAAGCTATTCTTACTAGAAGGTATGGAATTTGGTGAGTCAAGTGGTGAAGAAAATACTGATGTTATTGGTGAGGTGGTTGTTGAACCTGTGGAAGTTGAAGCTGAGATGGCTTCTATTTCATTACAGTCTATGGTAGGTGGAGGAGGACCTAAGATCATGAGACTTATTACTTGTATTGGCTAGAAGAAGTTGGTAATTTTAATTAACACTGGCAGTACACATAATTTTGTGGACACTGTGGTTGCTGCTCATTGTAAATTGCATGTACAACTTGGCCAGGCTATTAGTGTTAAAGTGGCTAATGGTCAGCTCATTGATAGTACTGGGAAATGTGTGGCTGTGCCTTTGTTGATTCAAGGCATACCTTTCACAGTTGATTTTTTTACACTTCCTTTGGGAGGATGTGATGCAGTTCTTGGCATTTAATGGTGATCTACATTGAGTCCTATTCTTTGGGACTTTGTCAATATGAGTATGAAGTTTCAGTTTGATGGCCAAAAGGTTTCCTTAAGAGGTTTGACAGCATTTCAGTCAAATCTTATTGATGATGATGAGTCCTTTGAGACTTTTGGTTGTGGAAGTAAGGGAATTTTTCTGCAGATAGTTGCTTGTAGCTCCATTGAACCTTCATCATTGCAGGATGAACAAGTGTAGCACCTTTTGCAGCAGTATATAGAAGTTTTTAATGAACCTACTGGATTTCCACCCAATAGGTCTCATGATCACAAGATTAATTTGAAATAGGAAACTTCTACTATCAGTGTTAGGCCTTATAGATATCCATTTTATCAGAAAATAGAAATTGAAAAAATTGTTAAGGACCTCTTGAATTCTGGGGTTATTAGGCCAAGTCAGTCACCTTTCTCCTCTCCTGTTTTGCTAGTCAGAAAGTCTGATGGCACATGGAGAATGTGCATCGATTATAGGGCCTTAAATGAAGCCACTATTAAGGACAAATATCCCATTCTTGTTGTGGATGAGCTCTTGGATGAACTTTCAGGTTCTACAATTTTTTCTAAATTGGATCTTAGGGCAGGTTATCATCAGATACGCATGAGGGATGAGGATTTTTATAAGATTGCATTCAGAACTCATGAAGGGCATTATGAATTTCTTGTAATGCCCTTTGGCCTCACTAATGCCCCTTCAACATTTCAAGGCCTCATGAATGATGTTTTCAGGCCATTCCTTAGACAATTTGTCATTATTTTCTTTGATGACATACTAGTTTACAGTAGGGACATGTCATTTGATTTGGATCATCTCTCTACTGTTTTGCAAATTTTATAGCATCATCAACTTTATGCTAAACAGTCGAAGTGTAAATTTGCATGTCAAGAAATAGGATATTTGGGCCATTTGATTTCAAAGGAAGGAGTGAGGGCAGACCCTAAAAAGTTGGAGTCTATGGTTACTTGGCCAATACCTAAAAACCTAAAGTCATTAAGGGTTTTTTAGGCTTGACAGGTTACTATAGAAAATTCAGTAAGGGCTATGGTCAGATTGCTGCCCCTTTGACTTCTTTATTAAAAAAAGATGCTTTTGTTTGGATAGATTCGACTACTAAGTCTTTTAATGATTTGAAAGTCGTTGTCACTAGCCCTCCTGTTCTTGCCTTGCTTGACTTCACCAAAGCATTTGTCATTGAATGTGATGCTTGTGCAACTGGTATAAGAGCAATTTTGATGCAAGACCAAAGGCCCTTAACCTTTTTCAGTCAAGCTTTGAAAGGAAAAAATTTAACTCTTTCCACTTAAGAAAAAGAGTTTCTAGCCTTAGTGCTAGCTGTAAAGAAATGGAGGCCATATCTTTTAGGAAGTGCTTTTGTGATCAAAACTGATCACAATAGCCTTAAATATTTGCTTGAGCAGAAGATTGGCAGTGTTGCTCAACAAAGATGGCTTTCTAAGCTCCTTGGTTATGAGTTTACTATTGAGTATAAGTAAGGTGTGGAGAACAAGGTGGCTGATGCCTTGTCTCATAAAGATCAAGTTGATGAGCTTGGAGAGTTGGCAGCCTTATCATTATCTACACCAACATGGCTCTCAGAATTGAAAGCAGCTTATGATGCAGATCAGGATGTGCACAAACTAATTATTGCATTGCAGTTTGATCCTACTTCTAATTCTTCATTCAAACTAAGACATGGCATTTTATTTAAGAAAGACATAATTTATGTGCCTGATTCTCTCCCATTGAAGCAACAGATTTTGAATTACTTACACTCTAGTCCTGCTGCTGGTCATTTTGGTTTTCACAAATGTTTGCATAGAGCTAGAGTAGACTTTTATTGGCCTGGTCTCAAGCATGATGTCAAATAGTTTATTCGTTAATGTGAAACTTGCCAAAGAAATAAGATCCAAAATCTCCTACAAGCTGGATTCTTACAACCCTTACCTATTCCTGAGCAAATATGTACAGACCTCTCAATGGATTTTGCTGAGGGTTTGCCCATTTCTAAGGGGTATTCTGTTATTATGGTTGTGGTGGACAGCTGCTCAGGTGGCTTTACTATTCTTCAACAATGTTTTTAAACTGCATGGTTTACCTAAAACCATTGTTTCTGATCGTGGTTCAACATTTACCAGTTCATTTTGGAAAGAACTTTTTAGATTGCAAGGGGTTAATCTTTCTTACTCTTCAGCATATCACCCTCAAAGTGATGGCCAAACAGAAGCTGTAAACAAGTGCCTTGAGCACTTTTTGAGGTCTTTTTCTGGTGATAAACCAAAGTTATGGGTAGATTGGTTTTCTTTGGTTGAGTGGTGGTATAATTCCACCTTTCATACTTCCACAAAGATGACTCCCTTCGAAGCTATTTATGGGACTCCTCCAATTAGGCTTCAAGCCTACATTCCTGGTTTAACTGCAAATCAGTCTGTGGACCAATTGTTACAGACTTGAGAGCAAATTTTGGTAACACTTAAGTCCAATTTATCTCTTGCTCAAGATAGAATGAAGTATTATTATGACAAGCGCAGAACTGACAGAGAATTCTCAATGGGGGATTGGGTTTATCTTGAAGTTCAACCCTATAGGCAGCAATCTGTGGCAGTTAGGAGGAATCTTAAGCTTTCACCTTGCTATTTTGGGCCATTTCAGATTACTCACATAATTGGCAAAGTGGCATATCGATTATGTTTGCCCTCAGATTCACTCTTGCATCCTGTTTTTCATGTTTCCGTGTTGAAGAAAAAGATTGGAGACCAGCTCACACCTCTCTCTTCCCTACCTCCAGTTGACTTACAAGGTGAGTTGAGGCCTCAACCTGAGAAAATTTTGGAGTGTAGGAGTGTTAAGAGGGACAACAGAGTTGTGGTAGAAGTCCTCATCCAATGGGAAGGTGCTGGAGTGGAAGACTCGACATGGGAACCTTATTGGAAGCTTCAGCAACAATTTCCCCACCTTGTGGGCAAGGTGCTTTAAAGGGGGAGGGTGTGTTATGGGCAAGGTGCTGGAGTGGAAGGGTTGCAGTCTGCGTAGGGGTTATGGCAGTGGGCAAGGTGTTCGTGGATGGGGGTGGTTCTGTGTGTTGAAGACAAAAAAGGAAGGTGTTAGTTGTATTCGAAGAACAGATCTGGAACGATGTCGTATTATATAGAATTTGTTAGTTGTTTCTTTAGTAGAACGTTGTCGTTTAGCACTTTTCCTTCTTATTAATTGTAACGCAGTTGTTTCTTACTTACTAAAAGTGTAAGGGACGTTGTTAAATACTGTCGTTTCATATGAATACTCAGTATAAATAAAGATGGTTGGAGCGAAAAGCTCTGAACCGAAAATTATATTCAGCAACTCGATTCTTCTTCTCTCATCTATCATTTTCTCTTCGTCTCATATTCCTGGAGAGTGACTCTCTCGAAGTAGTCAGTTTGGGTCCATTACATTACTCTTCTCGCGAATCTTTTCCCAACTAGGGTTGTGCTTGCCTAGGTCTTTCTTCACCTCAACTTCTACCTGCCTGGACGGTTCAATGGGCCTTTTGGCTTCTTATGCCCAAGATGACGAATCTCTTATCCTCGTATGCGGGACATTCTTACCTTCTAAGGGCATAATTCTCACATAAAGCATGAAGAAATCTACCTTCGACAATGGCATCTAGCATGCAGCTTAGGTCATATATATTGATGAGAAATAGAAAAGGGGACGAGGGTTCCCTTGTTTCAACTGAAGAGGATTATTAAAGAACCCAGTTGGGAGCCATTCACTAAGGCTTAAAAATGGATTGTGGGAACACAGTGCCTAATCCAAGAGCACCGTCTCTTCCTGAAACCACATGCTCTAAGTAAGTAATGCAAAAATTCTCAATTTACTTGGGCATACACCTTCTCTATATCCAATTTGCATCACATGCTAGCACTAAAGCTTTGATTCTAGACTCCAAATATTCATTGACAATAAGGACTGAGTCCAAAATTTGCCTCCCTTTTGACAAAGGTATTTTGAGACATTGAAATAATGCTCTCCATGACCATGCTCATATGACTTTGGATATAATCTTACAAATGATTCTTTTTCTTTACATCTTGTATATATGAACACAGAAAACACACCAGCCTTTTGTGTATTTACTGAAATTTTGTTATGCAAAAGAAAAACCTTTCTAAAATTTATACGTTAATAATTGCCATAATAGGCCTTATAACAATAGCTTTTAATTATTTGTTGTCAAAATATTTATAAACGGCTAGGTTGTTGGTCCAACGCTTTCTGTTGACTGCGACAAACGGTCTTACAATATTACGTTGTTGTCGTCCAAGGTATAATATATATATGAATGCAACCCTCATTTGGTAAATAAGGACGTTGGCCGGGGACCATCTGATCTATAGGATCGATTCATTGTATTGACCTTAAAATGACATCGTCACGCAAGGCCTTTCCTTTTCTTATTGTTTGTACACATGTTAGTTTCGGAGGCCACATAAAGTAGTCTCCGGGTCGTGAGGATTTGAAAAATAGTACTTATTTGCTTTATTGTTTGTTTTTTGTAAAATGCTGTGTAACTAACCAACCTATGACGCCGTGTTTGATGCCCTTTTACGTTTCTCCATCATTCCTCAATTGTTTAATTAAGGAATCTCATCATGTCACGTTGCTCTCCATGACCATTTCATCCCAATGGCATCAAATGTATTACGCTTTCTAAAAAATATACTACATTCCTTCTTGTGTACGTGATCAATTTATTTTTTGAGAAATGATAATTGTAGTTCTAGGATATATAAATATTGTGTACCTCTTTTAAAAAAATAATAATGCTACATACAGTTATAGAGTATGTAAATGTTGCAAAATTATTTTAAAAAAAAAGTAGGGTCCAATTTTAAAAAATTAGTTGTTTTCATGTAGATATCAAATTAACTTACTTTTTTCAAAGAGATTGCATTGCGCTTGCACACTTCACGACTACAAATATAATTTCTCTTAAAAAAATAGATAAATTTGAGACTCAAATGAAAAAATTATTTTTTTAATAATGAACTCCACGTTTTTTAGAATGAATGCTATGACTTACACATTCTAAGATTGTATCTTACATTGCACTTATTTTTTATGTATTTAAAAAATGTGTTGTTTGCATGATCAGTTTTAACTTGTAATTTAAGGCATTTTACTGCTATTTTGTATGAAATTTTATTATATTATAATCTAGGCATTTTTTAATATTAACAATATTTATTACACACCCTTTTGGGAATTTTCTTTCTTGGTAGGTCCTTAATATGTTTTTCAGAGGATGCTTATATGGTAGGGGCCTTAGGCATTGGGCCTCCCTGCCTTTCTAGTAATCAAGCAGGCCACTGGTTATAGAATCTATTCGAAGCATCAAGTTTTGTTTGTTAATGAAGGAGGTTAAAACGTAACGCAGAGTGCACGATAAGATATTCTTGTGCACTGTATTGAATAATATAAAAGTGAGAAGGCCGTCCTTAATTGATTCAATCAATGTTTCCAACCCTTTAGTTTATGGGTTCATCTAGAGGGTTATTCTGATGCCTCCAAGTGGCAAGCTTTCGAGCCTCGACGACTTTCTTTGTCGAATGTTTGACCAGGCAAGAGGGAGAAGGGAGATGGGACAAGGACTAGGCATCCGCGACTCCAACTAGACATCGGATAATTTATACTCGTGCTTGTCTTTAACGTTGTCTTCTTTTCTCTTTCTTAGAATAACCCTGTGCTGTTTCTGTAATGACTTTAATCTTCGGTTTGAATTGAAAATTTATCTCTATCTTATTATTATAATTTTTTTAAATTTTAAAATAAAATATAATAAATAATTTAATTTTTTCTAATCTTAAAATAATAATAATATCAAAAAATAATATTCTAATAATATTTTATTCAATTTATCTAAAATCATCTCAACTCATCTCTAAATCTAAAAATAACCTTATATCCCTCCAGTACTGTTTAAACTTCCTTATTATTCATGTTTAAGAAATTATTCCTTACCAGGAGTATCATTTTTCTTTCTGAAGTTGAAGATATATAGAAAGTAGAGGATCAGAGCTAGGATACTTATATTGGGAAGAAAACAGGTGGTAGTTGAGTGATATTTTGTCCACATTATATAGGAACTAACAGATCAAGTAGAAATAAAAAGACAAGGAAGAAGGATAGAAAAATAAGGATAGAAAAACTTGCCAATGTCCCTATATATTAATACTCAATACTGAATCGGCTCCCCACTATCTTTTAGAGCTAAAACAATTCCCTCTTCTTCTGTCTCTCTTGTTTGAATCGAAACCCTTTCTCTTGGCCAGTTTAATTAATTTTCTTGTAAAACTTGGCAATGGAGATTCAATTCCACCAACACAAGCAGCACAAGAATTCTGACATCTCAGGAATAAGCAAAGAGAGCAAGTTCAAGGGAAGAGGCAGAAGCCGAAGCCGAAGCCGAAGCCGAAGCAGCAGCAGTAACACAAACAAGTTTGTTGGGGTGAGACAAAGGCCATCTGGGAGATGGGTAGCTGAGATCAAAGACACAACACAAAAGATAAGGATGTGGCTCGGCACATTTGAGACTGCTGAGGAGGCTGCCCGAGCTTATGATCAAGCCGCTTGCCTTCTTCGTGGATCCAACACTCGTACAAACTTCATTACCCATGTGTTCTCAGATTCTCCCCTCGCTTCTAGGATTAGGAATCTCCTAAACAACAAAAAAGGAGCCAATAGAGAACAACAGGTTGAATCCCCTACTCCCACAATTAGTACAACTAGTACTCGTCCTAGTTCTAGAACTAGTAGTAATTCTACTTCCCCGAGCAACGGGGATAACTCTGATCTTTCTAGAGGAAATACCCAGTTTTTTGTTGATGCATATAAACCAGATTTGAGCAATTGCAGTGAAGAGTTTCCCTTTCAACAGTATCCTGCTTCATGGGGTTTTGGACCTGGGTATGATCGGTTTTTGTTCACTCAAGAAGCGGTGGATTTGCCAAAGAATGCAGCTTTGCATGATACTGCTGAGTTGGAGATACCGGAATTTGAAAGAATGAAAGTCGAAAGACAGATATCGGCTTCGCTCTATGCAGTGAATGGAGTGCACGAGTATATGGAAACTGTTCATGATCCTCCTGAGGCTCTCTGGGATCTTCCACCATTATGTTCATTGTTTTGCTAAATTTGGTGAATTTTAATGGCCTTTCATCCTTTCTTTCTGTTCACTTTTATATAAACCCAAAAACGGCTATATGATTGAGATTGTGTTAAACTTTCGAAAACATGAACCTTTTTATTTTTGGAACATATTTTTACAATGCAAGAGTTGACAAATAAATAGACATGAGGCTAAGCTTTCTATGGTAACAAATAAAGTATGGAAAGAATGTACAATGGCTAATTCCTGAAATCATGGTGTTCCTGATTTGGTGCTAAGTCTGATCCTGTCAATACTCCCCTCAAGTTGGCGTACGGAAATCTGTAATGCCCAACTTGCATGAAAATATTTTTACAATGAAAGAATTGACAGATAAATAGGCATGAGGCTAAGCTTTTTATGGTAACAAATAAAGCATGGAAAGAATGTATAACGACTAATTCCTAAAATCATGATGTTGCTGATTTTGTTGCTGATTTGGTACTAAGTTGATCCTGTCAATAGATTGCAAGATTACAATGTCAACCCATTTTGTTTGCACCTTATGTAATTTTTTTCCCTAGTTCTCTCCAAGCACTCTGAATTCATCAGGGGAAAAAGAGAAGCCAGAATCGATAAGTTGCGGGAGGACTTCTACAAATACTGATTTATGAGCCATGCTAAAGCCTCCATATTTAACACACCTTGCACATCGAGTGACGTGGAAAAAAAACTTGTGGAAATTGAATACCTTCTCTCACAAATCAAGGACCCATCCCAAACTTAATGTAAAAATTATATTCATCATCCTACACACCACACTAAGCTCCATACATTTTATTATTTTTTTTTTCTCTTATCAAATGTGTAGTATATTAATGATAAGTAGAATAATTCAATAAGTTTAAGAAGAATAAAACAAAACAAAAATTACAAATTTTTTTTTTAAAAAAAATGTGTGGATTGTGGTGTATGGGGATGATGAGTAACAAGGGCCATGAAACAAAGTCAATCTCATATTGTTATGGATATTTACATAATTTTATTTCATTGACTGTCTGCCTAGTAGGGTTTAGTCGTGGGTCACGTATCTGGCCTCGTTATGTAGTGGGTCAACCATTTTCTTTAGCTGGTCAGTTATTCATGTTAGTGTCTGTCAATTTCATCAAGTCTAGTAACCGTTGGTTGAATCAGTCCACTATCTATGTTTATAAATATAACCCAGTATTAATGAAAATCATCAGATTCATCCATCTTGTTACTAAGTACTGGAGGACATGGCCCCTCGAAGAGCCCTATTTACTTTACAACTCATTTAATTACAAATACATTCAGCAGCGTATAATAGTAGTCTCAGAGCCGCGTTCTTGTGCCATGGCTAATGGCACTCGTCATGCTTAGCTTGCGAAGGATGTGTCCGCATTGAAAGGAGAGACGGTGCGCCTGCGAGAAGAGAAAGACAAATAGAGACAAATGTTAGAAGAAGTGTTACAACAGATCAACAATTTGGCAGCCAACTATGTTCAGTTGGCAATCATATATGGTAATCAACACTCAAGATAAGGTTCTTCCAACCCCAAGGGTTAGGTCAATCACAATCCTTTATTTGAAGGGAATGGGGGCATTCATGCTAGAACTCTTAGGTTTGACTTCCCTAAATTTGATGGGTCTGAACCAATGGAGTGGGTTCATAAGGCCCAATAGTTTTTCTCTTATTTTAGTACCCTAGATGATCAAAAGCTATAGATGGTAATGCTGGTTAATGGAATCTGGGCCAATTCATAATCGAGAGGATTTTTTCTTAGCACTCAAGGTGCGCTTGGCCCTCTACCAACCTTGGGGCGGTTCATAATCGGGAGGATTTCATATCAAATTCTATGATCCCATGAAACGGAACGAAAAGTAGGAATACCACAATGAGATTTTGCAATCTCAGTAAATAAATCAATAAAACAACAACAAAGAGATTCAAGCATGAAATTATACAAGCAAACATGTTCAACAATTATGAAAGCAACTACTCAAAATAGTCATTTTTACCACTTTCCCAAAAATCATTTAATTAAAGCCACTCACTCGAAAAACTCATTTGTACCCAAACACAACCATTTATTAGTATGTACACTATGGTCTCCCATCGAGACCATCTGCACACCCTAGCTCCCTTCGCCACACCAAGGATAACGACTGCGCGTGTGACTTCGTTACGAGCACTACCCAGGTCCACGCTTGCCGCGTAACTTAACCAGGCATCATCTAGCCCCCATTAGCAGAGGGGCTTCGAAATCATACCAAGAGAGTTACCGTCTTGGCCGAGCTTGTTTTCACCCGGCGACAACCCAAGGGACGTCACTCAGTTTTACACACTCTCAAGTGACCAAAGGAGCTCCACCGAGATAATACCCCATCTCAGCTTGGGGTCGTGACATGCATGCACCCACACAAAAAGATATTTACCAAAAACTCAGTTTTCAGATTACGTAGCATAACATAAAACATAGCACAGTTGAATATATTATGGTAAATTTCAATAACAATAATATGCAAATGTACGACAAGTAGTTTATTGGATGTCATGCATAGCACACAATAGCCACACACAACAACACAACAGTCGCAAACCCATAGTTTCATAAACTCTAACTACACACGTTTCCCATCCCCCATTCGGCCCTTGGCCCAAATTCTGACAACAACTATGTCAAATAATCCCAACACTTTCCCAGGCAAATACAACCAGACTGCAACAAAGTTAGCGATAATTTCATGTTAGAAATTCAAGGGTCAAGCTCGAGAGTTACTTACAACGCAAAAGGCAAATATTCTAGATGATCGTGCGTGATGGTTTACATGGTCCTACGATAGAACGAGTGCTTGAGTCGCTGCGCGGACATACAAAGTTGAGGAAGGTGAGGATTTTTCGTGGCGGGGTGCGGTATACCACGACCGAATAGTGACTATGGTGAGCTTTAGCTCACGTGTTGGGTGGAACCAAGGGAAGGGGACGACGGAAAAGGGAGGTGGGGTATAGGGGGTGGTTGTGCGGCCACCAGAAGATAGTTGGTAGAGGCAGCGCATGGCGACGTTAAGGCAAAATTAACCCCAAGGGTTTTGGAAAGCAGATTAGAGGGTGTGGGAAAACAAGAACACGATTTTAAGGGAGGAGGAAGCTAATTGAGGGGTTGTTCTTGGCAATCGTAGTCACGGCTGCGATTGGGGGTGCAGGGAGGCACAAGCTTCACGAGTATTGCACACATTGCATGCAACGAGTGGCTTGCGATAGAGGCAAGGCTTCACCATAGCCGATGTGATCTCGGGAGTAGAGGGATTGGGAGAAACCATAGAAATGGGGCACTCGGGTTGTTGAAGAAGAGAGGTGAGACAGTCGACAGTGGAGGTCTGTGCTCGATGCAAGCGTGGCGAAGGATGACTTGCGACGAGGATGGCACTATAGGTCACAGGCCACAGAAGGAGGAAGGAATAAGAAGAAGAAAAGAAAAAGAAAGCAAAGAAAAAGAGAAGGGTGCGGCGCCAGGGGACAAAGGAAGAATACAATTAGGGTTTTTCACCCTATAAGCCAAAACGGCGTCATTCCAGGGGGAAATTCACTTCCCAGGCCACTAAACGATGTTGTTTTGAAGGAGGGGGCTGGGCTTCTAGCTAGCCCACAGGTTGTGCCCAGTTCTCCTCTCTTTCAGGCCTATAATTTGGTCCACAACACCTACAACAACTAGGGCTATGCAAAATTCCAAAATTTTTGACTCCGCCCGACATCCGCTCTGATTTAGATTCTGTCGGAGTCGCCGGAATTTGGAGTCAGAATTCATAGTAGCTCTGAATAGATAATCGGAGTCAGAGTCAGAATCGGAGCTCCGACTCCGACTCTGACTCCGATTTTTTAAAAAAACAAAAACCCAGCTATAAAACGACAGCTGGGTTTTTAAAAAAAAATTAAACGACATCATTCCACTTAATATGGAACGGCGTCGTTTCATCACACTAGGGAGTCCTAAATGCAGGACCCCGCTTCTTCCTTCTTCGGTCTTCCTTCTCCCTTCTCTCTCGCGTCTCATGGAGTCCGTCTGAACCAGTGAAGCCGTCTCGTATCTCACGTCTCGGGTCTCTGTTGCCAGCGTGCCGCCGTTCGTCGTTGCTCCTCCGTGCTGCCGTTCCTCATTGCTCCTCTGTTAAGCTTCCACCTACGGTGACAGTAAGGGGTTTCGAGCCCTAAATTTAATTCAAGCAATTTAACTTTCTACAGCACGTCTCTTATGAATTGGTATATTGTTGTGGTTCTTGTGAATTGATTTTGTAAATTTGTAGTAAGGAAATGTGTTTGATGAATTGTATGTTGTGTTGTAAGTTGTGTTGTATGCATGCAATGTGCTTGATAAAATGTGCAAGAGAATCAAGAACAGAACACCTACGGTTTTTGCTCTGTTTCTCCACACCAAAGAATAGAAATAAGCTTTCTATATATAGTCCCAACAAATCACGGCACTCAAAATCCTGAATTTTAAGTTGTATTGAACATTTGACTTGAGTGAGGTGTCGACCTCAAGTCGAGCGCACGTTGTCTTGAGCAATGGCTCGAGCGAGATGTCGAGCACAAGTCGAGCGAACCTCTCCGGAAGAGTTCTGCTCGAGCGCCACGTCGAGCGCACTTCGAGCGAACCTCTCTCCATGGGTTCCGCTCGAGCGCTGAGTCAAGCTCACATCGAGGAAACCTCTCTGGAAGAGTTCTGCTCGAGCGCCAGGTCGAGCGTACTTCGAGCGAACCTCTGTGTATGGGTTCCGCTCGAGCGCTGAGTCAAACTCACATCGAGCGAACCTCGATGTAATAATACATCGATACAATAATACATCGATACAATAATACATTCCTATATCTTTGCGTTGATTTAAATTTTTAATATAGCCTAGTTTATTTTTAAACTAATTTTTTGCTTCTAATTTATTTTTTCAGCTTCATTGATTCTGATATGGATCCTAGACTTAGTGGAGATGATCGTCCACAAGAGGATGTGGCGGATGCCAATGCTACAACTCCTACACCAGTGGGTACTTCCACCCCTAGAGCCACATCTAGGGTAGCTACATCTTGTGCAAGTAGTCGACTCCCACTCCCAGTTGATATAGAGGATGAGGATATGTTCAACAAAGGGGAGGAGATGCCCATTGAGCAAGATCAACCACCACGGCCTTCTAAAAATAGGTCGTGGACATGGGAGCATTTCACCAAAATTCCTGGTGATACTGCAAACCCGGTAGCAAGATGCCATTACTGTGGATCACTTTGTGGATGCCATTCGAAGAAGTAAGGTACCAGTGTATTAATAGCACATCTAAATGGTTGCCAACGATATAAGATAGCGAAGGGATTGCAAGCCACTGATCAGACCAACCTCAGTTACCAAACTTCTACAGCCACTGATGGTACACAGACTAAGAAATTGGTCATCCCTCAATACAGTGAGAAGATGTTGAGGGACATGCTTACAGAGATGATAATTACTGATGAGATGCCCTTTACCACAGTCGAGAAAATAGGCTTTCGAAAGTTTCTAAATTTTGTTGAGCCACGATTTCCCATTCCATCACGGTATACGGTGATGAGAGATTGTATGAAGAGGCATGCGAAAGACAAGGTGAAGATGAGGAAGATGTTTATTACCACTGGCCAGAGAGTATCGTTTACGACTGACACATGGACTTTCATACAGAACGTCTGTTACATGTGTATCACAGCACACTACATTGATAGTGAGTGGATTTTGCATAAAACAAATTCTTGGATTTAAAGATATTGTGGATCATAAAGGTGCATCCATTGGGGCGAAGATGGATGATTGTTTAAAGGAATGGGGAATTCAAAAAGTGCAGTGTATTACAGTTGACAATACCAGTGCCAATGAAACAACAATTGATTGGTTTAAGCGGAACACGACGGTGAGAGATGATGTCATTCGGGCCCACGAGTTTATTCACGTTCGATGTTGTGCTCATATCATCAACCTCATAATTGTTGAGGGGTTAAAAGAGGTTGATGATTCCATAACCCGAGTCCGCAACATTGTACGATATGTGAGGGGTTCTCCTTACAGGCTTGCCAAATTTAAGACAATAGCAGAAGATCTTAAGATTGAATGTTCTAGTATGTTGTGCTTGGATGTTCCGACTCGATGGAACTCTACATACATGATATTGGATGTGCCACAGAAGTACCAAAAAGTATTCGAGCAGATGGAGGTCGAGGATGGGGGCCTGAGGTATGCTTTGTTGGAGCCAGCAGGACAGGGGCTCGGTGCGCCGGACGCACATGATTGGACCAGTGTGAGCTACTTTGTTGAATTTTTAAGAATTTTTTATGACATAACTATGCGGCTATCTGGATCCAAAAATACGACTGCGAACTCATTCTTCAACGAGCTCTCGGAGCTTCACTTTCAGTTGGAAAATAGTTGTATTGACTCTGGTGGATTGTTATCTGCTATGACTACAAGGATGAAGATCAAATATGATAAATATTGGGGGAATATTGAGAAGATAAATAGATTGATATTTGTGGCTGTAATCCTTGACGCTCGAGTTAAGTTGGTTGTTCTAGAATTTTGGGTAAATTCTGTCATTGGGGCAGTGAAGGCTGCAAAGTTTATTAGATTGCTAAAAAGTGATGTTGATGACTTATATAATCACTACAGTAATAGTTGTCAGCCTTCATCCGTAGCTGGTAGCTCCTCACATTCGAGGCCGACGGGATTGACAGTTTCCTCAGGTGATACTGACCCATCTGTAGGGGTTAGAGGCAATCGTATTATACAGCAGTATCATCAACTCTAGTCAATAAGAAATATTATGCATTGTACATCTGAGGTTAAACGATATTTTATGAAAGCTGTCGAGGCACCTAGTGATGTATTTCAGTTATTAACTTGGTGGGAAGTTAATTCCACCAAGTATCCAATCCTTTCTCCTGTAGCCTGAGATGTGCTAGCCATGCCTGTCACTACAATTGCCTCAGAGTCGGCATTTAGCACTGGAGGTCGCGTGTTGGATGCTTATTGGAGTTCATTGTTAGCGTCAACCGTGGAGGCCCTCGTTTGCACACAGAATTGGATAAGTGAAATGCCCATTGGACTAGATACCGTTGGCGTTGATGCCGAGAGCTATAGGCTTGAATCGGGTAAGTTTATATGCTTTCAAATGATGATTTAATTATTTTTAATGTTTCTAGCTTCTACTTTTTATGATTTTATAGATCTAATTGTGAACCCTAACATAATTGCCGATGATTGAGAATCTAGAACGGACGCCCCTTGAGAGTCTTGGTAAGAATCAGATTATACTTTTACCGTGTTCAATTTCTTATTATCAATTTTTTTTCATTTATTGATTGCAACTTTCTATCTTCATCTCAGGCATGACCAATGGAACAAAAAGCATTTGAGTGAAATCCATGTTTACTTTTTATGTAGTTATATTTCAAGACTAAGTCAATGTTGTTATTACGTTATAAATGAGACTGTTATAATTTATGGCTACATAATACATGTTATTTACTTTTTAAACTATTGTATTTATGGTTTTTTTTTTATCTTTTCAGTATTTTTTTTTACATATTTGGTCTTGGGCTTTGGTGATCATATTTATGTAGTTATATTTATGTAGTTATATCCCGATCAAAGACGTTGGATAAGTACTCTTTAATTAGCTTGAAGTACTACCTTTGACATTAACAAGTAATTTATTATATATTCCCCACCAAATAATTTTGCCGTCCAAATACATTTCGACCTGTTAGAAATGTAGAGAAATAAACGGTTCGACTCTGAACGGAGATCGGAGCTTCCATTCGGAGGTCGAAGTTCCGACTTCCGTTCGGAGTTCCGCTCGGAAGTCAGAGTTTCAATCGGAGGTCAGAGCTCCGACCTTCGATCGGAGTCAGACTCTGACTCCAGTTCCGAGTCGGAGTCGGAGGGACAGTTTGGCTCCGACTCTAGTCTTCTTGTCGGAGGTCGAAAACGACAACTCCGACTCTGTCGGAGTTGGAGCTCAGCCCTAGTTCCTAAGTGTGATCCTGCTGTAGTGGTTAAAATGGATTGGTCTCAATCACTCACATCGCCACCATATTTTGATGGTAGCAATTATGCCTATTGGAAAGTTCGAATGAGAGCTTTTTCGAAATCCATAGATGAATGAGTGTGGGTTTCCTTGGTAAGAGGATGGAAACAACCTGTTACAGTCGTTGAAGAAATTGAAATTCCCAAAAATGCGAAAAATTACTAATAAATGAGTGTGGTTGGAATAGCTAAGGCCTTAATGCAATTTTCATGGCTGTGTCCCAAGAGGAGTTCAAGCGAATCTCCATGTGTGAAATTTGCGAAGAGGCATGGGACATTCTTGAAATTACTCATGAGGGTACCAAGGCTGTGAAGAACTCCAAGCTTCAAATGTTGACTACCAACTTTGAAGAACTCAGAATGAGGGATGATGAAACATTTGATGTCTTTTATGCAAAACTAAATGATATTGTCAATTCTAGTTTTAATTTAGGGGATAGAATTCCTGAGAATAGAATTGTGAGAAAAGTTCTCAGATCTCTTTCTGAGAAATATCGTCCCAAAGTCACAGCCATTGAAGAGAGCAAAGATCTGGACAATATGAGGATTGAAGAGCTGGTAGGCTCTCTACAAACCTATGAACATAGTCTTCCTGTGGATAAGAAAAACAGGTCCATAGCCCTCAACACTATCGATGAGTCATCCGATGAGTTGGCTATGAGTGACAAAGAAGTAGCCTTTATGCTAAAAAATTTAGGAAGATGTTTGTGTCTAGAAATAGAAAGAACTGGGGACATAAGAAGAAAAAGTTTGAGAGAGTCAATAGAAATTCCAATTCAGGAAACAAGGAAATGAGTTCTAATAAATACACTAGAGCTACCAAAGACAAGGTACAACATAATATACAGTGTCATGAATGTCATGGTTTTGGGCACATTTGCCTTAGGTGTGCAAATTACAAAAAGGCCAAAGGGAAGGCAAAGGGTGCTTCCTTGAGTGATAATGATTCTGAGACAAGTGACTCTTCAGAGAGTCCCTCTCCAAAGAAAAATTTCAACTACATGGCATTCACTTCTTCTGTTGGTGGCCAAAGTCACAGATGTGAATCAACGTCGGAAAATGAGAGTACATCCAGAAGTGAATCCGGGGATGAATATGAGTTGGAGGAAATCTATGAAAAGTTGTACAAGGAATATGTAAAATTGAGGAAACTCAATAAAACACATATTGAGAATACAGATATTTGCAAAAGAGAAAAGAAGGATATCCAAGGTAAATTGAATGAAGCCATTTGTTTAACCGATCAGTTGCAAAAGAGGAATGTGTCACTCGAAGATAAAATAAAAATGCAGGAAATTGACTTGATTTTGTTAAACGATAAACTGAAAAACTTTTCTTCTGGGAAACAAAAGCTTGACAAAATTCTAAACTCGGGAAAGTCCTTTAGTGACAAGAGAGGTATAGGATATGATGTGCTTTCAACTTCAAAAATCTCTAGCAAAAATGAAGGAAAAATAATATTTGTTCCGGCATTGAATGAGAATGGCAAAGCAAAACTTTTTAAAAAGGGTAAGAAAACCCTACATGTGCAAAAGTTTGTCCCACCTCCCAAGAGACAAGGAGCTCGCAACACGAGCCCTATATGCCATCACTGTGGGAAGGTTGGTCATGTTAGACCAGATTGCTTCAAGTTAAAAAATCAATCTGTTCATGCTCCTGCATTCTCTAAAATTGGGACAGCTTATTCTTCTTTAATGCTCCTAGGTATTTCTCACCCTCCGTGGGACAGAAAGCTCACAAGGCATATCACGTTTGTCACAATTGTGGTAAGATTGGTCACATACGACCAAACTGTTTTGAGCTTAGGGGCCATCCTAAGAGAATGGAAAAGCCCTACTCAAGAAAAGGACATCAAAACTTGTGGAGCCAAGTCATGGTCTTGACCAAACAAAATGAGATGATCAATGTGAAGTTAGATCAATTGACTACAAGCCAGAAGGCTGATAAGGTGAATCATCCAAAAGTGAGACAAGTGTGGATGAGAAAAGGGGAGGAGCAGACTAGACATGGTATAGACTGATGGTCATACATTCATGCATTTTACACATGTTTAGGTCTTGTATAGTTTTTCTTCATTTTTGTTAAATGTATATTGTTGTGTGTGTTCCTCAAACATCATGCATAATGTTTTGCACATGAATGTGGCAAAGAGTGTTAGTGATGTCAATTCTGTAATTTTTAGGTACATATGTCTTTTGAAAATTGTATCATGTACCTTTATAAGTTACAAAGGTTTGAAACATGTGTACTATTTGTAATTTGTGACCAGCATCACACACTACACTTCTAGCTCAATCAATTGTTGCTTTACCACCTGTGAGTTCTTGGGGAGGCAATCAAAGGTGTAAGGGAGCTCTACGTGTATATAGAATTTACCACATGCTAGATTACCTCATGATTATATATCAAAATTCCTCCGGTGAAAATTCCCTAACAAAAAAAAAAAAATTATGGAGGAAGAAGAAGAAGAAGAAAAAGAGAAAGGGGTCATATTACTCAATAGGCCAATCCTAATACAGGAATTCAAACAGAAGTATTTAGGTCCTAACAGCATTAGGTTTTACTTTCTGTATTGTGGAAAGGCTCCCCAAGCACTTATGGTTTCTTGTTTTAGCCTAACCCCACTCACATATTTTGGTTGAAACTTCTTGATTGAGTAGGAATTCACTAAACACGCATGTTCATCTTACCTGTAATACTTTGTTTCTACTACTTGCGTGAATTGTGAAAATATGATACTCTTTTACATTTGATGTGATTTTCAAGCTTCAAAATTGACTTCATTAATGCTTGAATCACTGAATGAGAAACTATGCTTGTTTTTAAAAATTTTGGGATTACACTTGAGCGAAACTTAAACTCTTCTCGAGTGAAATCGTTTTAAAAAGCACCCGCCTCAGTTTCTTTTACCTAGCCCGTTTCTCTTCTCTGCGACGTTTTCTCTCCCTCTTCGTGCAACTTCTTCTCCTCTCTATTCCATGCACTTTTCACTCGATTTCTCTGAAGAAATTTGTTTTAATCACATAAGTCTCTCATCTTTACTTCTTCTCAATCATTTTAGGTTATTATTTTCCATTTCCATCATGCATTTCCATAAACATGTATTTCGGTAGTTAGGGCTTTTGTTTTGGATTTTGAAATGGAGATTTTATTTGGGGTGTTTGTTGGTTTTTGAATTGGGTGTAGAGAATGTTTCTCTCACCATTGTATTTAGGAGGTTCATGGAACTCCCATGGAGTTTTCATTTGGTTTTTGCTTGGATGCACTCCAAGTGCTCGGTGAAATGCCTCAATGATGTTTGGTTTCTCATTTTCATCATGCATTGGCATTGCATTGTTCCCATGTTCATTACATGTCTATCCTAGTGTTGGGATAGTGTTTGGCATTGAGGCTTAGGACTTCGATTGGTTTTAAAACTCAACCTTGCCATTGTGTTTGTTGGGTATTGAAATGGGCTGTTAAATTGTGTTTTTGGGCATATGCATTGTGCATTTTGAAATGTGTTTGGCAAAGGACATTTGAGATGTGCATTGGATCATGCATTGGGCATTTTGCATTTTGGACATGCATACATCGAGTCTTAAATACCTTTAGCCTTGTCTAATGGTCATTAATTCTATCCACAGCAAAAGTCATGTCTCGACGTGTTCGTCCACACCAAAATCCTCCTATCCCGCTCAAGCACATTTCCACAATCCTCAGGCAAGAGAGCTTTACACTCAAAACTTCTCTCACCGTTCGCTTATCGTTGAGCGTGAAGTCTCCCTTGGTGAGCTTACTGAGACTTTTATTCCACGTATTTTTGAATCTTGCCAGTGGCAGGCATTGACCACTGGTCATCCCACTCCTTCTGAGCCTTCTGAGGAGATGGTTTGGGAGTTTTACTCCAATATATATGTCATCTCTGATGATGACTCTTTTGATGTTAGTCTCTGGAATATCGTCTTTCGGGTGACTCCAGGCATGTTAGCAGACTTGCTAAATGCCCCGCGTGTGTCAAATCCAGTGTATCCCTATACACGGACGTCGCCTCCCAGTCCGTCAGTCATTGCTCAATGTCTGTATGGTACGCCTACTAGTTGGGATGGTAAGTCACCACTTCTAACTATGAGATTTCCACCTGAATATCTCATTCTAAGTAGGATTTTCCTTACAAATCTATATCCTACTGGTCATCAGAGTGATGTGGGTCTTGACCGCTCCACTCTTCTGTATGCACTAATCAACGATGTTTCCATGGATCTGGGGAGTCATCTGTGCCGGGTTTTGCTTGAGGCTTTTAATTCTCCTAAAACATGGACTGGTTTGCCTTTTGCCTGCATCATCACTCGGTTAGCCATCTCTCAGTCAGTTGTGTTTCTTCCTCATGAGCCTAGAATTTCTCTTAAGGCTCCTATTGGTTGTAGGACCATGCAACTGAGTCGTGCTCACATTGCCCCTCAACCTCTGAATGTTGAGCATCCTCCACCACCCTCATCTCAGCCATCGAGCTCTCAGCCATCTAGCTCACAGCCTCATAGCTCGGCACCATCCACATCGGCACCTGGTTTGATCGAGCCTAGCCTTCAGTAGGTCCTTGAGTACCTTGCTCGCCTTGAAGCCTGGTTTGATAGCCTTGATGCTAAAGTTGAGAGCCTGCAGCAACTTGTGACTCAACGCTTCAACGATATAAAGGAGCGCCTTGATGATGATGGTGGCAGTCAGAGTGATGGTGATACTTGAGACCCTTGGCTTGTCGTGACAAAAAGGGGGAGTAGTATAGATGTAGAGGGAGTAGCAATAAAGTTGTAGGGTCACTTTTGTTTTGTCAGTAACACATTGTTTTGAGGGGGAGTAGCTTTTGTTTTTGTATCACATGCTGCTCGTGCTGCTGTTGTTTGTCTTATTGAACTCAATGTTTGATTAATTTCTTAATGAAAAGTCTTTTATGAAAACTATGCTACAGACATTGTTTATGCTTATGAGATTATTTCTTGCATATTTTTGTTGGTACGTTTAACCGTTTGTGTTTCAGAAATATCTCAACATGTTCAAGAGTATACCTCATCATGGAAATCATGTTTGGGGTGTGTCAGGATTAGGTCTTATATACAGGTTAGAGGTCTTGTCACAGAAATGCCAAAGGGGGAGATTGTAGAGGGAAATTTTAGTTGTAACAAGTGTTGAAGTGGTGTAACATGAAAAAGATTGAAGTGTGCTCAACACCGCTCGACTGGCGCTCGACTGGTGCTCGAGCAAAACCTTACAGAGAGGTTCGCTCGATGTGAGCTCGAAGTAGTGCTCGAGCGAAACCTTCCTGAGAGGTTCACTCGATGTGAGCTCGACATAGAGTTCGAGTAGACACAATCCAAAGAGGTTCGCTTGATGTGCGCTCGACGTGGCGCTCGAGCTGAACTCTTCCAAAGAGGTTCACTTGATGTGCACTCGATTCAGCACTCGAGCTGAACCCATCCAGAGAGGTTCGCTCAATGTGTACTCGACGTGGTGCTCGAGCAGAAGTCTTCCAGAGAGGTTCACTCGATATGAGCTCGACGCAGCGCTCGAGCAGAACTCATCCAGAGAGGTTCGCTCGACTTGCGCTCAACATCTCGCTCGAGCCAATGTTCAAGATAACGTGCGCTCAACTTGCACTCGACACATCGCTCGAGTTGATGTTCAAGACAACTTAAAATTCAAGGTTTTGAGCGCTATGATTTGTTGGGACTATATACAGAACAGCTTAGTTCTATTCTTGGGGGTGGAGAAACAGAACAAAAACCCTAAGTGCTTCAAGAGCCATAGAAAGAAACCTTTCCTCACCTTGTGAATCTCTCTTGGACAAACAAATCTCCACCACACCACACTCAAGATCAAATCTTATTCAAAGTCCATTGAAGTGGACGTATTGATTGGCCGAAAGGTTTACGGAGCTGCTGTTGCTGCAGAGATCGAGAGGTTCTCGTGGGATGCTATAGAAATGTCGGAGTTCCGACACTACATGCGTGTAGAGATCGAGTGGGTCACTCGTGGTGTTGCAAGCCAAGTTTAGGAACTACAAAGGTTTTGTGAGTGTCTCTATATTGGTTGTAACAAACTTTTTTCTATAGTGGATTTTAGGTAGTGGCTTACACCAGGACTGGTTTTAGAATTTGAAGACGTTCTTCAAATGAGTTTCCACTTCATGACCCAATCTCTGTGTTGATTATTTGTATGATTTGTTTCATCTTTTAATTGCTAACTTGTCTTATATTTTTTTAGACTAGAAAATTTGAACTGCACCTATTTACCCCTCCTTTAGGTGTTGTATGGGATAGAACCACTGCTTTTTCAAAATTAATAAATTTTACATTCAAGTTGCGCGTGAATGGCAGTGCCAACAGAATGTATAGAGAAACCAATGCTTCACAAATGCGGAAGTAAAAGAAATAAGAGACGCTGCTAAAAAATTGTAAGGTGTACCTTCATTAAAAAAATATGTACTTCTCACGTACTCACAAAGGACACATGACGATTTCTTAGATGAGTGAAAAGAAATTTCCTATGAGTAAATTTGGAAGAAGAATTCTATCTGTGCAGGTCATAACCTTTTCGAGTTCGAGTTCTTTGAGTTCTTCATAGCAAGCGAAGCGATCTTTGGTTTAAAACTCGTACATTATTTAGCTAGAAATACTGTGGCTGTAATTTATAAAAACTTGCAACAACTTATTTCCATCAATCTCATTTGTGGGGATATAATTCTCCCTTTAGGAATTAATTTTTTGCCAATAGATTACTCATATGAAATAAGACGATGGAAACTGAAAAATACATCTATTTGCAATGAAAACAAATCCGCCGCAAAACGAATTGTTCGCAAGTTGTAACACCTTAATGTAAGGTCCAAATCATATTACCTATATTTCAAAAGGACTAGTCAATGATATAATTGAAGCTATATTTGAACCTTATAAAGAGCAAAAACTTCTCCTTCCTAAACATGATGTGAGATCTCATGCACCACCTACCATTTTCTTATCGTATTGAATATCACATAGTAGTAAGTTATAGGAAGAATGGTCTTATTTCAATGATAATTAATTAGAGTATGATTAGCATGATCATCTCTTTGTTTCATTGTCAATATTTGGCAAACTCACTGCATGATGGGTGGCGTACGTATAGCACAACCGATGCACATCGAGGAAAGTTATATCGATAACGGCTTCAAGGCCAATAGCATTAAGTATCGTGCCTACAATGAACATCACACAATTATTTTGCACTTTGTTTTCATTTCTTATCTCATCTTACCTTGATTTTCATGTGGTGAAGTTAATATCCAATCAAACCAACGAATTAATGTAGTTGGTTAACTACCCACATCATAAAACTATTTCACTCTTTTCTTAACTTGGAAAGAAGTTAACTAGAAACTTAACGTGTTGAGATATTTGCAATTTAATTACGTCTTATGTTGGATTGAGATAAGATCTAATTTAATTAAGTAGTACCTCTTAATATCGGGTTGAGATATTTGCAAATTCTTATCTCAAACGAGAAAGATCATCAAATAAGTACTTAAATTGTGTTGAAATCCATGCCCAGGCAAGTAGTCCACAATGGCTACTCAGCGCTCAGCAGGTAACTGCATTTGCAGTTACAAATTGAATGCAAATTAAATGCATTCATACAGGTGAGTAGATATCTTTGCCTATAAATTGAGTATCCTAGCGAGAGCCTTAGATACACCCAAGAAAGAAGAGAAAAAAGAGAGAGCCAGAAGAGTTCTGAGAGAAAAAATAGAGTTGAGTTGAGTGGAGTGTGGTCCTCCTCCTCTGTAATATTTTCTTGTGTTCCACTATTTATTAGTGAAGTTCTTTTCTATGGAAGTAGGCAGTTGCTGAACCACGTTAAATTCTTGGTGTCATTGTGTGCATGGGTGTGCTCTTTTATTTCCACATTTATTCATTCTGCTATAGTGATATCCCCAACAAGTGGTATCAGCGAGATTGTTGGAAGGAGTTTTTATAGAAAACTCAGTTTTAGTGCGTTGCTCAGTTTGCAATTCTGAGCATACCACTGTTTTCGTCCTAGAGAGACAAGAAAAGCGATGAAAACCAAAGGCCGAACAGACACTGCACGCGCCTCCACGTGCCGCCTGAAGATCGGAGAGTGAGCCCACTCTCGACATGCGCCACACGTGCCCAAGAGAGGATTGAGCGTGTGACCCCATGCACCCTTGGTGCGAGTGAAGTCCACGCGCCTCAAGTGCTACAGAACCCTAAAAGGAGCGTGACTTCCACGCACCTACACGTTTTTCATGCGCCCCACGCTACACGTGCGACAGAGTTCTTGTTTTATGGAAAGTCAGTGGTTCATGCAGGGAGTGATCGAAGGGAAACAAGAGAAACAAAGAATGCAGATGAGAATTCCAAGCTTTATGGTAGTAGAGACTGATTACAGAAGTTCGAGGAAAAGAGCTTTGCAGTCTATAGAGTAAATAAGTGCGCTGCAAAGCTGCAGAGTAATAAGTACTGCAACCATGCTAAAGTGCGCTTCAACGCTGCTAAGTAAAAAGTACTGCAACCGAAAGTGCGCTGCAATGCTGCAGAGTAAAAAGTACTGCAAATTTGGAGTCGAGATTTTTTAAAGAACACTTGCGCTCGAGCGAGGTGTCGAGCGCAAGTTGAGCACACGTTGTATTGAACATTGGCTCGAGCGACATGTCGAGCGGAAGTTGAGCGAACCTCTCTGGAAGAGTTCTGCTCGAGCGACAGGTCGAGCAGAAGTCGAGCGAACCTCTTCCAGAGAGGTTCACTCGAGCGGAAGTCGAGCGAACCTCTCTGAAAGAGTTCCGCTCGAGCGCCACGTCGAGCGCACGTCGAGCTCCGACCTCCGATCGGAGTCGGAGTCGGAGCTCCAATTTGGCTCCGACTCTTGTCAGAGTCGGAGGTCGGAAATGAGAGCTCCGACTCCGTCGGAGTCGGAGCCCAGCCCTACCAGTGGGGGGCTCTAGCAGTACTCAAAGGAAAAAACCAAGCAAAAAAGTCTGTGTTTTGCTATTTACAGATTTAATCAACTGTGTAGCAGTGTATTGTGTTAATTCTCCGTCTTATTACGTGTTTGATTCTGGTTGGAGGGCTGTTTTTCTCCTACAAACAAAGGACTATCCCGAAGATATATATATATATATATATATATATTTATACCATGAAGGAAGCGGAATGAGATAAACAATAGTAAGAGAAGAATAAATAGTGACCCAATAACTGGATGTAGTGAAAATGGAAGTGCAGGACCAGATAACTGGTACATAGAATAATGAAAATAAATTGAAAGCCGGACCAGATAACTTAGAAGTAGTGAAAGTAATGCAGGACCAGATAATTGGAACTAGTAATGCTGAAAATAAATTTAAAGCAGTTTAGGAAGAGTAACAATATTTATTCATAGTGAAATAACTTACAAAGAAAACTAAAAAAGGCATAAGGATTTTCAAGAGAAATGCGGATAGTATGAAAGGGAGAGAGGAGAAGAAGGTATTCAGAAGGAAATAAATCCTAAATAAAAGTGATGCCTTTTTCTGAAGCAAGGTTCTCCTTTTATAGATGAAGGGGGCACCAATTACAATTATTAAAGCAATAAAGTGAATAGTAAAAATAGCAGGAATCTGGCAGTTGGAGAAGGAATCTGACAGCTAGAGTCTGCCAATGACGAATCAAGTGAGGAGGTCAATCAGTCTTTACGACGGTGGCCTTCCACAGTTCTTGTCGGTTTGTGCCAACGAATCATTAATCTTTAGATAACCTTGGGGTATCTTCTGAATCATGTCCAAATATATTTTGTTGTATGAGTCAGCAACTAAAGCTTCAGATGATACTTCCGATTTGTTAACAGATTCATCAGAATTATCATTTTCAAGTGACTTCTTTAACAAATAAATCAAATCCTTTTTATTAAACCCTCCAAGAACATTATTCCTTTTAGATTTTGAGAATTTATCAGATTTAATAGTTGCAAAAGAGGAAGCAGAAGCTTTTTCCCTCTGTTTAGTGTTCTCAATAGTAGTGGTCGCTTAGATTAGTGGTTATCTAGACGATGTTGATTGATGAACAATAAGAGGGAATTCCTCAATCTTTTTCAGATTTTGAGTAGTTTGGGGGAAAATTCTAGTAATGTGATCAATAATGTCTTGTGTGTGGGGATATCTATCCCACCATTTGATAAAGCAGTAACGAACCAACAGATCACCATTTCTCTCATAACTCCATTTTAGAATTCAATGGACCTTATATCTTTTGCAGAAATGGAGGGAGTAAGGGAATTTGGAATCCTTAGAATGTCATCTTTCATTATAGTATCTAAGCTAGTTTATTAAGTTTCGTGTAAACTCTAGATATTTTCGTGTTACATTAAGCATATAGTACTATAATAGAGACCTTAAATAAGTTTTTTCTTGTTCAATGAAGTCAAGAGGATAAAACCTCTCAACTATATATTTTCCATATAGATCATCAAACTATGAGAACTGAAATTTTAATATTATAACATAAAATTTTATAGAATTTATAAAATAAGCACTGTATTTCCTTTTTTTTTTTTTTTTTTCATTTTCTAATGCTCGGTAGCATTGCAGGATATTTTTTATCCTTAAGGCTTTTTGATTTGATGGTTGAAAATTTGGAAAATTTTAGGCCATGTTTGGTTTGGGAGAATTTTCCAAATCTTGTTTAGGTTTTGAAGAACCTTAAAAAATTCAAACCTAACATCGAACATCTTCAAGTCTCAATTTTTTTGTCGCTTTGCTGCTCTAGTTTTGAGCAGCTTAAGATATGACATTGCCCTACATTTACTTGTAAAAAAATCGTAATATACCCCCCTTCCAGTTTTTAATCATAATTTTATAAATATAGAAAATGACCCCCCCAAAAATATTAATCCCCATATGCTCTGCAAAATTTGTTAACATTCCAAACTTATTAATATGGGTCCCAAATTTTTTTGTTATACAATATTAGACTTCTTAATATGGAGTTCAAAGTAAAAATACAATTTATGAAAATATATAGAATTATATATAAGATAATATTATTATAATTTATAACATAAAATTTTAATCTTAAACATGAAAATTTATTTGATCATATGTTTTAAACATAAAATATATATATTAATAACATTTAATGGCCTAATAAATTTTCAACAATTCCTTTAAATAAATAGATAATATATTAGTAATACTAATTATGTACATTAATATATTAATTACATTTCGCTTTAATTAATTAGTATAAATTAGTAAATTAATATATATATTAGTATATTAATTACATTTTATACCCTAATACTAATATTATTAAAACCGGGATGGAACCAGTAAAACCGGATGTACCGGTTTGAGGGGGTAACCGGTACGTAATCGATTTTCGAAAATGCCAAATTGGTGCATACCAATTCGATTCTAAATTTTGTCCAAAACCAGACCGGACCATTTACACTACTATGTTGTAGAAAGAATGTGAGATGAGAGTGTGGAATTTAGAATTGTCATTGATTTATATATTCCTCGTGCACACATAAGCTGGCATATAAATATGCCTAATGCATGATAATATGAAGATAAGTGATGGGATCTGGTAGGTAGCAGTTGCCATACTTGAGAGACCAATACAACTTGGGGAACCAAGAATACTGCAATGAAAGGTGAAGGCTTGCGGAGAAGATAGGCATAGCTGCGTAGAAGCATGCGCATGACGGAAATAAGAGTCTTGCCGGAGCCAGTCTCCAACAACACTATAGTGTTCTGCTCATACATATGTATATATATTCTAATCAACCAAACAATAAAAGAGAAAATTGATGAATCACCTTCTGACAAATGAGAAAGGATCAACATGAGATGGATGCTGGGATCCACCTCCTAAGACAGTAACATATTCCATGGCTTCTCCTCTTCGTTCTCTACACCATCATTCATCAAACATAACAAATTAATCTCCACCGAAATGCAGTAAAAAAACACCAAAACCAACTCTGTAGAGACTATAAACAAAAGAGATATCAAATGAAAGTAAATATACCTAACCGAAAGTTGAGAACTAGAAAACTCAATGGTTCATGCAAGGAGTGATCGAAGGGAAACAAGAGAAACAAAGAATGCAGATGAGAATTCCAAGCTTTATGGTAATAGAGAGTGATTATAGAAGCTCGAGGAAAAGAGCATTGCAGTCTATAGAGTAAATAAGTGTGCTGCAAAGCTGCAGAGTAATAAGTACTGCAACCATGCAAAAGTGCTCTGCAACGCTGCTGAGTAAAAAGTACTGCAACCGAAAGTGTGCTGCAACGCTGCCGAGTAAAAAGTACTGCAACCTGCAACGCTGCAAAGTAAAAAGTACTGCAAATTTGGAGTGCTCATACATACTTGGAGACCAGTCCGTCTGGTCCTCAAGTTTCAACAATAACTGTAAGAAATGGTAAGGTAAGAAGAAAGGAAGAAAATATTAGGATGAAGAAGAACTTGTAATATTCTTCATTGAATGTGTAAAAATGAAGAAACTCTCTTTCTGGAATGTGTAAAAATGAAAATTCAAGAATATGTAAAAATGCCATTGTTATCTCTTAGAACTCACTTTGAACGTGTAAAAATGAAAGGAATACCTAGAAAAAATTGTAACTCAAAGAAGAGGAATGACGAAACGGGAATACCAGGAACTCACTTTCTGGAACTCAAAAGGAGGAATGAAGAAACGGGAAAATTAGAGAATGATTGAGAGAGAGAGAGAGAGAGAGAGAGAGAGAGATACCATGGAAGGGAGACGTGGGGACGTTGTCAAGCTTGAGTGTGTGAAGGAGTGAGATGTGTGGTTTGCTAAGAAAATGCGGGACATTGTCAAGAGACGTGTGGGACGTTGTGTGAGGGAGCTGCAGACGGGATGGCATTGGAGTAACGCAGGGGCTGGAAAAAAAATTGCTGACGTGATATGTAGTGAATCAAATATTACATTTATCAATATAACTTAAAAGAAAGAGGTTTAAGAAATGAAGATTGGTTTCCTAAATAATTATCTATATTTATTTATTTCAAGTAAATTAATTCTTTTTCTAATTATCTACACTTTCTCTCGTACTCATATTTGTTATAGTTTTAAATAATAGTTTTAAAAATAATTTAAATAATTACAAAAATATAAAATAATAATAATTTTAATAATGATATAAATTTTTATTTAAAATATTTACTAGAGTAATAGTTCAAAACATAAGAAAAAATATTGAGTAATTAAATTTGTAAATGAAAGTGAGAGAAAAAACTAATAAAGAAAAAATAAAGAAATATTATTTTAATAAAATAAGGAAATGATAGGGAATGAAATGTAAAATATTAAAGAAGTGTTTTTTTAATAATGTTCTAAATTTATTTTATTTTTTAAAATATTAAAAAAATCTATGTAAAAAATAACTAAAAAAAAAATATATGAAAAAACACATACTAAGCCTCACAGCAAGAGCTACCAGTGGGGGCTCTAGCAATACTCAGAGGATAAAACCATTCAAAAAAGCCTGTGTTTTGCTATTTATGGATTTAATCAACTGTATAGCAGTGTATTGTGTTAATTCTCCTTCTTATTACATGTTTGATACTGGTTGGAGGTCTCTTTTTCTCCTACAAACAAAGGACTATCCCAAAGTGCATATATATAAATATATATATATATATATATATACACCATGAAGGATGTGGAATGAGATAAACAATAGTAGGAGAAGAAGAAATAAGGACCAAATAATTGGACATAGTGAAAATGGAAGTGCTGGACTAGATAACTCGTACTTAGAATAATGAAAATAAATTGAAAGCAGGACCAGATAACTAGAAGTAGTGAAAGTAATGAGGACCAGATAATTGGAACTAGTAATAATGAAAATAAATTTAAAGCAGTTTAGGAAAAGTAACAATATTTATTCATAGTAAAATAACTTACAAGGAAAACTCAAAAAGGCATAAAGATTTTCAAGAGAAATGCGGATAGTATGAAAGGGAGAGAGGACAAGAAGGTATTAGGAAGGAAATGAATCCTAAATAAAAGTGATGTCTTCTTCTGAAGCAAGGTTCTCCTTTTATAGATGAAGGAGTCACCAATTACAATTACTAAAGCAATAAAGTGAATAGTAAAAATAGCAGGAATTTGGCAGTTGGAGAAGGAATTTGGTAGTTGGAGAAGGAATCTGGCAGTGGGAGTCTACCAATGTCGAATCAAGTGAGGAGGTCAATCAGTCTTTACGACGGTAGCCTTCCACAGTTCTTGTTGGTTTGTGCCAACGAATTATTAATCTTCAGATAACCTTGGGGTATCTTCTGAATCATGTCCAAATATATTGTTGTATGCGTCAGCAACTGAAGCTTCGGATGATACTTCCGATTTGTTATCAGATTCATCAGAATTATTGTTTTCAAGAGACTTCTTTAACAAATAAATCAAATCCTTTTTATTAGGCCCTCCAAGAACATTATTCTTTTTAGACTTTCAGGATTTATTAGATTTAATAGTTGCAGATGAGGAAGCAGCAGCCTTTTCCCTCTGTTTAGTGTTCTCAGTAGTAGTGGTCGCTGACTCACTTAAAAATGAGTAGCACAAAGGCTATCTTAAGTGCAGGAGGATGTCACGTAATAATTAGGAATAAATTCCTAGATCGTCTCTTTAGGAAAAGTTACTTAAAATCAAACTCGATTAAAATGGTAAAAATATTGACAAAGAGAAAATAAAAATGATGGTATATGCCATGGATGGAAGAGTGTAACAAGAATGAAAAGGGCACTAGTCATGAACTAGATTCATATTTTTGGATTTTTGAGTCACGAAATGAAATGTAAAAAAAACTAACAAATTAAAATTAACAGCAAAAAAAAATCAAATAAATTAACAATCTTAATTAATCTGAAAATTAAACAATAAAACAGAAATTATTTAAGTCCTAATTAAGTTTTAATCGATCTAATATGCAATGGAACTGAGAGATTAATAAAACTAATCTAAGAATTAAACTAGATTAGAAAATAATTGACAAAATACGAACTGAAATTTGAAAAACCCCAAAATCAAGATTCTAGGGTTCATCCTTGTATTCAAATCAGAAATTCTCAAAATTAATCCATAGCAATTGTATCACTGTTCAATGAAAGCTTAAAGATGCGTGAAAAATAAATAACACGAAGTAAATAAACAGCAAATAAAGTGCCCAAAAGTCTAAGCCAAATATCTCAAAAATATTCTATATACTTTAAACGGAAATTAAATAAAAAGTATGGAATGAAAAGATCAAGCCAAATAAATAGAGATGGAGGTGGTAGGCAATGGAGGCAGCGGCTGGAGTGGCAATTGGATCCTGGAAGAGTTCTTCAAATATGCGGTGCTGTTCTGTAGAAAGTCTCCAATTTCGTGCTAATGATATGCTTAAAATAGGAGAGGAAAAAATCCTAAAGTCTTCATATTCCCGCACACAAAATCGATTAAATTTTAGGACTCAACTGACAGCCACTTACGTGCTTCAGGAGTTAGAATTTGGAAATTCTTATTAGAGACAACTTTGTAGCCCTTTAAGATATCTTTCCAACGCATCAAGAATCGTATCACTCCAATCTCTGAGCCAAAGGTTATGATTAACATACTAAAATGTGTCCATTCTATCTCCTAACGCATTTTGGACTCTGATCCGAATTACTCTCAAACTTCATCATTATCATTATTTGAAGTGTCATACACTCATTGAAAGTTTTTAAGTTGTTCTAACGTCTTGCCCACTTGAAAGTCATTTGAAGCTGAAATTAGAAATAAAATAATAGAAATTAGAAATAAAATAAAATAAGAATAATAGAATATCAAAAATATGTTGTGCATGTGAATGAACATTGTCCAATTAAATCACAAGTTATAAATCATGCTATTAACCGATTTAATTCACAACTCGAATTTATTCATCTTAACTATTTTTTTTTTTTATCTAAAACCAATAATAATGTAATGAAATAAATAAAATATATTGGTTCTAAATTTATAAAATATGCAATAATTCAACTCAATCAATCACTTAGATTAGTGGGTATTCAGGCGATGTTGATTGATGAACAATAAGAGGGAATTCCTAAATATTTTTCAGATTTGGAGTAGCCCGGGGGAAATCGCTGGTAATGTGATCAATAATGTCTTTTGTATGGGGATATCTATCCCACCATTTGACAGAGCTGTAACGAACGAACAGGTCACCATTTCTCTCATAACTCCATTTTAGAATCCAATGGACCTTATATCTATAGCAAAAATGGAGGGAGTAAGGGAATTTGGCATCCTTAGAATATCATCTTTCATTATAGTATCTAAGCTAGTTTATTAAGTTCCGTGTAAACTCTAGATATTTTCGTGTCACATTAAGCATATTGTACTAATCTAGGTTCTTGAAACGAGCTCTCATTAAGTCTAGGTTCTCCATCCATTGACTTGATTTTGGCTTTCTTGGAAAGTTTTCAAATTGATTGTGGGTTCAAGGGATTTCATTCCCATGGGTTTATATCATTTGGTCTTCTGACTACTATTTACAAGTACAATTTCCATAGGCAGACAAGTCCTACAACCAAAAACAGGCCTACTAGCCTATTGCTCGGGTTGGGCTGGACATGGCTCAAGGAAAATAGATCGAAATCTAGGCATGTTTTTAATGTAACATATGAACTTATGTATTGTAAAATGACTTTGTAATTTTATTTAAATGATTACAATTGCAAACACTCTTTTAATTTTCAAAATATGCTTGAGTTTTAATTAGGGGTGTAAGACTATTGGTCCGAAACCGATAGTCTTATTGGTCGGCTTCGGGGTGTGGTTTTTTTTTTTTGACCAGACCTTTTTTTTTTTGACCAGACCGGATCGAGACCGACCGAATGTATATATTTTTTAATATTATATATATAATAGATTATTTTATATAGTATTTGTGTAAGTTAATTATTTAATATTCATTAACCATATATAAATGTTAAAAAGATCACTTAATTTTAATTTTACTAATTTAATTAATTTTTTGTATTAATTTTTCTGTTAAAAAAAAAAGAAAAAAGAAGCAAAAAAAATGTTCATGGACTGACCAGACAAGTAGCTAACGGTTTGATCTGGAAAAAATGATAGACCAAAGTTTTTGGTCTGTAAGCCCTCCCAGACTGAATCAGATCGATTACACTCCTAGTTTTAATTTTAAGATCTTTTACCCTGGGAAGGAAAAGAAACATTTTATAAATGTCAATAATTCTCATTTTATATTCTAAAACTATCTTTTAAACCCCTTAAATCCCACCACAACGAGGAGTATTACATACTTGGAACACACAACCTATTTAGAGTCAACATCCGAATGCTCGTGGCTAGCATCCAGAAGTTTGACGTGGTTGAGTCAACGTTCAAACTTATTGTCTTAGGGTGTAGACATGGTAACTCATATCTAACTTAGTTTTCATTTTAACAGAAGATTTTTGTATCCTTACGTTCCGACCTGTTTTACGAGCCTACTTATCTATAAGGTTCTTAATTATACATTTTAAACATTGAAGTATTACTAGATCTAGCTTTCAAAGAAAAAGAAAAAAAAATGGAGAGAGAGGCCTCATTGCCTGATATTCGTAAACATCATGGTAAGTCTCATTCAGAGAGGAGAGAGAGATTCGCATGATGAGAGGAAGAGGATGAGGAGGGATAGAGATTAGCGTGGGTTAGGCAGCTTTTGTTGTTTTTCATCTTGCTCTCTTTTCCTCCTCTTTTGTATGTTTTTGCTAGGATACCCTTGCTTTATTCTACGTTATTGTATCATTGAAAAGAGTTTAGAGAAATACAAAATGGAATCCGCAAGAGGAAGGAGCCACGGCCCTGCAACAAAGAGGGCGATTTCTCGGACCCTAGTTGTTCGGCTTCGTTTGGATCCCAAACTCATCTCAACTCATCTCAACTCATCATTATAACTTTTTCAAATCCCAATATAAAATATAATAAATAATTTAACTTTTTCAAATTCTAAAATAATAATAATATTAAAAAATAATATTCTAACAATATTTTATCATCTCAACTCAACTCACTTCAACATCCAAACACAACCGTAATATGCATAGGTTCAAACTGTTCTAGGTAATTCTGCTATAATGGCTTTTTGCTTTTTTTTTTTTTTTTTCCTTTTTCATTGTGGTTTCTAGGGCTGAGCACAGACTGTTTCGGAGTCGGAGGACCCAACCTCCGACTCCGACTCCGTGATGTACATAATCCGCTCCGACTCCGACTCCAACTTGTCGGAGCGGAGTCGGATTTTTTTATTTTATGTTTTTGTCTTTTTTAACTTCATATTTGACCCACTTTTTAAAAAAAAAAAAATTGTTGGCTTTCAAATTTCAACTTTCTCAATATTACAATTTAATGTTATCATTATACTAAAAGAACATGCAAACAAAAACCTGCATTACAAAAGTTTCAAAGGGCCAAACTTACTGACATCCACATCATCCATTATCCATATCCTCATATCCACATCCAACTATATACTAATCACTACAATAAACATCCACATATCACACCTACCATCCATCATCCACATCTATTATAATAATAGATACTTACCACTACTACAATAACATGCATCAAAAATTAAAAAGAAAGTCCTATTTTTACATGTACTCCCATCATCCAGATTCTATATCCTGATATCCACATCATTCTAACAAAAAAGAAATCCAAAATGTTCTAAGAGCCAACCAAAATAAATGTTCCAACAACATTTAAATATTTAATTACAAACTTTCAAATGCACCAAAATAAAATAAATTACAAGCTTCCAAATTACAATATTCTAAATGCCCAACAAATGAACCAAAACATCCACAACTTCCAACTTTCAAGTTGTGCCTGAAAAAAAAATGAAAATATTAGTAAGAAAAACAACCCAACTTTAATATCATATGAAAGAAAAATAGAAAAAAAATCAGACCCAACATTCAACAACATGAACGAAAACACCACTGGCAGTAAACAGAGAAAACATATTCAATATTATCCCAAATTCTAGTTATAAAGAATATATATTCTGCCAAACTCTCGTGATTGAATTGACCTTTAAATTCAGAGATAACAACTATTTTATAAACCATGTTCCTTCAGTCAGTTAAAAACTTGATAAAAGTGCAGTTTGTAAAATGGTAATTTCTACACAGATATCTTCCTGAAAATCATGGCTTGCATGCCTATAATGCCAGAATTTATTATCAAAATAACCCCCAACAAAATCAGTCCAGCAAGACTGGCCTCAAACATTAGCAAGTCAGACAACATACCAAGAAATCTGTGTTCCCAATTCATGCCGAATGGTAGTAGGCAAACATGCTCAAACCCTCAACTTAACCCTCCAAACCCCATACCGAGAAAAGACTTTTTTTTTTTTTTTTATAAGTAATAAGATATTTTATTTATCAAAGAGTAGGCATAGCCAAAGTAAACTGCATGTAATTGAGCGCACTTAAAAGTGCAAAATGTGTATGCTGTTTTCAAAATGAATGGCAAACTTATTTATTATAGATTTCAAATGGAATTCAATAAAAATATAATTGAGACTTTAACAAATAGAAATTTATCAATAATTAGTTATACCAACTCCATTCTTGTACTATGTTTTCACTTATATATGGCACGGAGTCAAGAAACCGAAGACACTAAGTGCAGGGGAGCACATAGTGAAGGCATGCATATGTCAAAACAACCAAGTCTCCAACTTGATAGACTTTTTTCTACTCAAATCCATGCACCATTACACGTATATATAGCTCTCAACCGAACTTAAGACTTAAGAGTGGAATAAAGATGTTAAAATAAAGTGAACCCCTAGGCTACATCATTCATAGTTATCCGAGTGAATTGCTTGGACAATATTAAATCCGGAAGTATTCAGCTCGGGAAAACTCTTATGAAGAAATTACACCACTGTCAATCATGCCATGTGCATAAACTTTTGTTTTTAACTTTTCTTTTCCAACATTTTCTTGGCAACCAAACGGAGTCCTTACTCAGACCCATTAACCAAAAACAAGGCCCAACACACAAATCCCATCATCTATTTCTTTGACCCACATTTTTCCCATCAACCAAACGCAGTGCACATCAATCAATGATAATTATTATAATACAAAAACTTCCACAATAAAAACCGAAGAAGCAACAAACATATGTTCCCCAATTCGGACAAGAGGAAAAATAAAAAATAAAAAGATCACCGATTTACGAAGTTGGGAGAAACCCTACTGACCTTTCAAGTAATTGGTCATGCAAGCATGGAAGCCGTCTGCGTGAGAGGAGGGCTGCGAGAGAGAGGGGTTCTGCGAGAGGAGAGGCGAATCGGCGACTGAGGAGAGAGGGCTGCGCCTGCGCGAGAGAGAGGGCTGTGAGAGGAGAGGGGCGCGACTGAGGAGAGAGGGCTGCGCCTGCGCGAGAGAGAGGGCTGCGAGGGTTTAGTGGGTGATGGGTCTTCGATTCAGTCGGGAATGGGGATTGGGGAAGGGGAACCCGTACCTCAGCACCTGACCTAATTAGGCTAATTACAATTTACTTCACTACTTCAGTCCCCAGGTCCCCAACGAGTAACGACTAACGACACCGTATTATGTATTTTTAAAGTAGTATTAACAATTTAACTGTATTAAGTATAGTTACTAATTAATATGAATCTATTTTATATTATATATATATATGAAGATTCATTAAAAAAAAAATATGATATATATTATTATAAATGACTATTAAAAAAAAGGGCACCGTATACGAAATACTAGTAATACACTAATATACTAATAGTTATTAATACTATTATACTAATAGTGATATTAATAATATATATACTATATATAATATACTAATAGTGATATTAATACTATATATAATTATAGTTATAGTCATTTAGTATAACTATATTAGTATAAGTTATAGTGATGTAGTATAACTTTATAATATATTAGTATAAGTTATAGTGATGTAGTATAACTTTATAATATATTAGTATAAGTTATAGTGATTTAGTATAGTTATAATACTACAAGTTATAACTATAGTCTATATTAGTATTAGAATTAGTTATAGTGATTAGAATAACTATATATTAGTATTTGCTAGAATGATTTTAATTTAGTATAACTATATAATAGTATTAGTATAAATATTATACTAACTATATCACTAATAATGTTAGTATACTAATACTAGTTTATCGCTATAGTTAATAGTATCCTATAGTAATATAACTATATTAGTAATTTAGTATTATAACTATATTAGTATTACTTATAGTGATTTAAATTTTAGTATAACTATATTAGTATAAGTTATAGTGATTTAGTATAGTTATAATACTATAATTTATTACTATAATCTATATTAGTATTAGTATTAGTTATAGTGATTAGCATAATTATATATTAGTATTTGCTATAGTGATTTTAATTTAGTATAACTATATAATTAATAATAGTATTAGTATAAATATTATACTGACTATATCATTGATTGTATTAGTACACTAATGTCTAATACTAGTATATCACTGATTCACTATAGTTAATAGTATCATATAGTAATATAGTATTAGTAATTGATACTACAGTAATTTATATAGTAATTTATATATAGGCTTAAAGTGGTTTACTAATTTATATATAGTAATTAATACTATTAGTAATTTATATGAATAATACTTTAGTTATTATACATTAGTATTATATGTTATTATAATTTTATATATTAGTGTTTATACATTAGTATTACAATATTACATGTCGATGTTATTATTCATCTCAGTGTTTATAGTATATTATATATACATTAGTTATTAGTATTATATGCTATTATATTTATACATTAGTAATTTAGTGTTACATGGTAGTAATATTGTAAATTTGTAATAGTATGATATTTACATATAGTCATATACATATACTAAACTATTATTAGTCAATTTAGTCTATATATTATAGTATAAATATATTATTTAACTAGTATATTATTGACTTTAACTAACTATATAAGATATAATTGTATAAAATTTAAATAATTAATATATAGAAAAACACATTTTTTTATAAAATATGTATAAAATCGGAGTCGGAGTCGGAGGGCCACGTCGGAGGCGGAGGCGGAGTCGGAGGGTCAGAGTCGGATCGGAGCGGAGTCGGAGTCGGATCATCAATGGCTCCGACTCCGACTCTGACTCCGACTGCCAAGAGGAAAAAACCTCCGACTCCGACTCCGACAAGTCGGAGCCGGAGCGGAGCCGGTGCGGAGTCGGAGTCGGATTGTCGGATTTTTGCTCAGCCCTAGTGGTTTCGCACCAAATTAGAAAAGAGGGAAGAGATCTAAACGAAATCAGTTATTTTTTTTGTTAAGTGAGAAATGGGTCTTAACCTAATGCACCATACCTCCCTGGAATCAGTGTAATCAGACCATTCCATAAGTCATCATTGAAGTTTAATATTAAATTTGACACACAAGATTCAATTGGGTGGCAACTGTAGAGCTCACTCAACACATGAGAATGAGCATAAGCATCTTTGAGAGTGGAGTAAATAAAAAAGATTTTATATACCATGCCTTGCCAAAGAAAACCATCTGCATAATACTCCTAAATAATTCAACTTTCGTACACAAAAAGGTCGGTATATTCCAAAATTTGGTGTGGTTATAAAATTAGAATGTAGTACACTTTAACCTACATAATTGGTAAGGTGAGAATGGAGACTCACATGAGGATTCCTTCAGCATTATTAAGGGCTCTCTTTACAACCCTAAATTTTTCTGTGATTGCTTTATTGGTTTTCACAACGTACTCCTTGATGAAAAACTCAATGCCATGTCTAAGACTTTCGAGGTCGGGGGTGACACCCACACGGGTGAATATGTTCCATATGAGCTTATCAGAATACTCAAAAAGGGCCTCAAATAGCATTCGGAAGTGCATAATCCGTCTTGGGGTGAGCTGCCTGATATCACCCAATTCTACAGATTTCAAAACTGCTAGGGAGAGGGTGAAAGAAGCAAGCATCTCTGCTGCAAATTTTGCCAGGTGCAATGACCTAGTATGCTGCATCGACTCCAGCTCTTTGAAGTGGTCCCAAAGGCAAAACTGAGAAATTACAGCAGGTAAAAGCAAGATTAAAAAAATTATTTTAGGAAAAAGAATATAGAAAGGGCACTATATTTTGAAAATAATAAAGAAATAAACAAACTACAGGGAAAAAAAAAAACAATCATATGTCAGACTTTTAAAACAGCTCAATACAAATCAATGCAAGTTATCAAAAACAATCATATGTCAGACTTCAAAAATAAAAATTGAGGTCATAGCAAAACATTCATCATTTTTTCTTTTTATATACATTGTGCAGGTAAAAGAGAGAACATTGCAATCGAAGCCAAAGGTGTAGAGCTTCCATTGGAGTGGGCAATGTTGGCCCACATGAACATCAATCATTACCAGAAATTTGGCATCGTATGGAAGTCTGAATGCTCTCATTTTATTTGTGGTTATCTTGGATTGTGGGAATTTCTTCCAGCCAATAGATAAAATTTGAATCTATAGAAGGGTATGAGATTCTAGGTGCATGAGATGAGTGACTGAAAATATTCGTTGGTTCTTAAGTAATAACAAGGAAGAAATAACAGTATCAAATATAAGAGCAACGTGACGGCCTCAAGAGGGGTCTACACCCTTCGCATTGCAAGGGGTGAGGGGGATAGCAGTGGGGGAGATCCCCCTGGCATGCAAGGCAGAGCACCCTGCAAGCGAGGTGGGAATGTCCCCCACCACCACAAGATGGAGTGCCCCCGCCCCCCCCCCTCCTTTTGTAATGACGGGAAGTAGCAACATCGCAAAGAGTGGCTTGAGCAATCCCTTGCAAGGGGCTTATCTCTTAAAGGTCTCACCTCCCTCTCCCTCTACAAATCTGCTTCCACCTTGGGAACTGTGGAAGACCCACCCCCAATACCCTATCACCCAGCCAAAAGGGTGGTGAAAGAAGGTCTCCCTCCACCCCACTCTTGGTGAGGGGGGCTGCCACAGGGAAGGGGCAACCCTCCCTCTGCATTTTTCTTTCTTTTCCAATTTCAATCACTTATTATTTTTAATTTTTTTAATCAGTAATCATTATTTTTAAATTTTAGTTTTAAGAAGTTTAATTTTGATTTTTTTATTACTAAGCAACGTTCTTTTCCCAAGAGGAAAGGAATATCTATTGCTTCTAGTTTGTTGTTATTCCACATGAATACCTATTTGCTTCTAGGCTCTACTCTGCAGGCCAAACGTGCCCTAGGTTATAAGTAATATTCCTCACCCCTTAAACTTGTCCTTCTCCCCAGGAGAAATAAGGAAACCTTAGTTTATGTTCCCCCAAAGTCCTCTAAGAAAAGAACCAACTTAGTGTCCAGTTTGTTGTATCCCACATATCAACACTAAAAGGAAGGCCAATAACATCACTCTTTTAAAATGCAAGGTTTTCTTGTGATTTAGAAATGACAATTCCAGCTACATCATTTACTTCGATGATGTATGCAATAAAAGTTGAAGCCAGATTCAGATGCAATAAAACCAAATTGACTCATAATACTTGCCCTGCCCTGCCCTGCCCTGTCTTAAAAAGCCCTCCTGCACTGCCATGTACATTCAAGCTGACGATTTAATTATCTACTACCATTAAAAAATTTCAGCATCCTCTTTGACAATAATACTCAATCCTTCATCCAAGGCATAAGAAATATACAAGGACTATCACAAACATTTCTCATAGATATCCATGCGGTGTGTAAATGTGGTTGACCATAGGCACGCGCTTCCAGTAACATAATCAGAGTGTTCAACAAGGTAATAGATCCACCTACTTCACTCCTAGGAAGCATTTTTCGACCTCGGTTGCATTGCTCAGAAACATATATACCAAAATAATAAGTATTCATTGTACTTTTGCAATTGCATTGCACATAATAACCCTTGAGTCTATAAGATGATTGTCACTTAAAGCAAGGACCAAAAATCACTTAGACATGCTATAACCCCAACCAAAAATTCTGCAGTATCTCATTATCTCTACAAGTAGACAGAAGCTATTTTTGTCACACATAAAAGGCCAGCAATCTCCAATTCAAACCTAGTTCAAACTCAAATTCCAGGGTTGATACCACAACCAGGTAAAGTCTCCCAAGAAATATTACTCAAATAAAATCACTGAATAAAAACAATGGTAGTCTTTAGAAGATCGCAAAGTTTATAACAAACTGCGGATTTAACAATGAAACAAAAAAAAAAGAAAAAACAAAAGGTCAAATGAATGGCCCCTGATATTTTCACAAGATTATGTAATTGTCAAAATCAGCTGATATAATATTTTTCAATTAATTATCAAAAAATCAGAAAGAAAGCATACCTAAGGAATGGAACATGTGAATTTACATGACAAACCATGTGTCTGAATTTAAAAAACAAAATTTCTGGCCATGCTTTACCGAAAATTTCATTCTAAAGTCACCAAGATAAATAAAAAATAAAAAAAGGAGAGAGAGAAGAGAACACCTGTAAAGTGAACTTGTGGTTTTTGTCATGCTCACACAACTTGGAAAAGCGAGAACAGTATAATACTTATTAAATACTTTCTCCTGTAAACAGCATTCTACAAGAACACGCATGATCTCTCTGTCCTGTGAATATAATTGAAAATTAACAATCAGAAAATTAAATACAGTTGCCAAAATAAGGAGAAAATCACAAGGCACCCACCTGCTTTCCATGTAAATCCAACCTTAGAAGCTTCTCAAATGTATCAATGTAGTCCTCCCCACTCATTACTATACAAAAGACTGCCCGTCTGGCATCTGTATTCATCCTCTGTGCAGCAGCAAGCTGCAGCATTTTTTGGGCTTCAAGAACCTCTTTGTCTATATTGCTGGCAACTTCTTTAACATTGTCCATTGTGGAAGCCATGTCACCAGACAACCACCATTGGCCCTTCTTCTCAGGATCGACAAGCTTGCTCCATTTGAGCCCTCTAATCAAACATCTTCTACCCTTAACTGAAAATAAAGAATAACCAAGGACTCAATGTCATACAAAAAGATAATGGAAAATTGAATTGTCTTTACTACATCAAATCTGACACTCATTATTTTGAAAAGCAAAATGTTAAAATAAATTTAGATTATCTTGAGTTTCCATGAGCTATCCCTATTCCTAGTCATACTTTCATGCCTAGAGCAATTATACACTTTTTTTTTGGTACTGGGCATCCGGGAACAAAGTCCCAACTAATCCCAAGGGTGCACAAGCTCTAGATGAGGAGTTTACTGCAAGTGCACCTCAGGCAATTAGAATTCTATTCGATGGCCCCTAAAAATTGTTTGAACCTAAGGGTTCAAACCTTAGAGACCTGGAGGAAGCATATCACCAAGACCAAGGCTCTTACCACTTGAGCTAACCCCTAAGGGTTGAGTAACGATACACTAACAACCCATTTACAACTAATTTTTACAACTTTGATTTTTTTTTTTTTTTATTGGCACAGGGTGTCCGAGAACAAAACGTCACCAGAAAGAAAAATTATCACTTTTCATTGAAAAGTTTTGGGTGCCCTGTGCACCCCCGAGATTAGTCAGGACGCTGTTCCTGGACACCCGGTGTCAAATAAAAAAAATAAAAAAAGTTTTGGAAGTATGGAGAGAAGTTTTTTTGTATCAGGAAGAGGTAAACCTCAAGATGAGACCATATAACTCACAATTTTACATTGGCGTGCAAAAACGAAGTTCCAAAGAGAGAGCAACCTCATGGATTTTAAGGAGAGACAATGATCATGGCGAAGGGGCAAAAACATTTTTTATGTACCAAGTAAAACATGGCAGCTATGACTAATGTAATGACAAAGTGGTCAATGTTAAATATTAATCAGAAACAAAAAAAAGAGAGAATTATAAATTAAAATTCCTAGCTAAACTGAGACAGAATGACACTATTGGCGCAAAGAAATTTGGTGATAAGATGCGTATTTAAGTAGAGGAAAAACAAAAAACAAAACATTTCAAAATACCCAACGCATACAAACTCCCATCTTACCATATAGCATTCCATGAATCAAAAGGAGAACCCACCACAATTTCTTTAGTAGATCCCAACACATTTTTTTTACAAATTATGTACACAATGAAGTTCATAATCATTCATAAGGTTTCGATACCAAGCTATTCTAGTCAATGTATGAACCAAAACATGTTCACTGTTGTATTGAAACTACAATGTATATTACTTGGGTGCGTCTCTTAAAAACAATTGTCTTAAAATGAATAATAAATAGGATGCACCCCTTATTGAGCTTTAGAGACAATCTCGCACCGCAACACCAGTGGTAGCCCCTTAAAAGTGAAGCCTCCTCAAACCAAAACCTATCCTCCCAAGTCCCATTACAAAAATAACAAAGTGTAATAAAACATTCTAAAAAAATATACTGAACTAAATGTTAAAAGAATGAAAGTATTAACTAGAAAGACCTTTTGTAGCCATTTCTTTATCCGGGTGTGATGAGCGGGATCCTCTTTAGGCCTTTTCTTGTTGTTCTTGATGTCACATATGGTTTCAAGCATGAATTCCATATGCAAGCATCACCAATTACAATCTTTGCAATTATGAAACAGAAAAAAAAAGGTGAAGAATTCATAATAATGTTAAAACGTTTAATAAACTTACTCTCTTGCTATTTATACTTTGTTGGCCATCTCCAGAAGAAGCTTTCAACTCATTCACCCTATTCTGAATACTGAGAATAAAATTTTTCATTGCAGAAGGATCATCACTCCTTATTTTCATTCCACAGCCTGTGCAGTTAATAGTAGTTCAAATCAGACGAGTTGCTGATGCCATCATGCAATTACAAAAGATGAACAATAATTTCATGCTATCATAAAATATAGAATGCAAACAAAAATACCTGGTTATTGGATATACATCATGATGTATTTTAAGCACAAAAACGATATATATAAAATGTGTGACATGCAAGCACTTGCCAAAAAATGGATCCCATTTGCAAACAACAACTGGTTTGGAAACATACATGATGCTGATTTTAAGCACAAACACACTAAATAAAATGCTTGATATGCAAGACTTATTAAAAATGAACCCCCTTGAAGCTTAAAGTTGATAGAATTATGATAACAAGGTATAAAAGCCAAAAAATCCACATATGCAAAGACCGAATATCAAAATTTTAAAGAGGCTTACATTGCAAAGTTGTCAAGATGGTTGAGACATCTATCTCTGTTAATCGCTTGCTCAACATTATCAAAAAGTCATGTATCAACTCACTGAGACGAATCATCAGAAATAAAGCCATTAGAAAGGATTGTTACATACTGTAAAAAAATTTATGGCACACTAACTGAAACAGACAGTGAACTTCTGCACAAGGACACATCACTCATCAAGCAATTACTACAATTTAGATAGCTCAAGTTAGGGATTCAATCACTCATGTTGTTCCTTGTAACGCCCTAATGGAAGGCCCAAACCACATGACCTATACTCCAAAAGGACTAGTCAATGATACAATTGGAGTCCCATTGAAATATTATAAAGAGCAAGAACTTCTCATTCCCAAGCAATGTAAGATCTCATATACCACCTACCCTTATCCTTCTCATATGGCATATCACACTTCTGAAGCCGGATATATGCCCAAAACATGGACAAATCACGCCATAATATCATAAAGAAAACTGCTTTCATTTCAACAAAAACACAATGTCCCAATACACTCTTTTCTTTTGAAGGGAGTTGAAGCAATTTCAGAGCTGTCATAGAATACATAGCCTCATCCCTAACAACAAATTAGTAATTTAATGAATGTAAAGGAACTGATGTTTACAGTATGTACATCACATCTGTGCATGTGTTCATCACAGGATTAACTCTGCCTTCAAATTGAAGAATGTATCTTCACATGTAATAGAGCTTGATGAGCAGAAATTTGACCATGCCAAAAGATATTGTCGTCCAGCAACCTAAATCAATGTGTCATGACATATGCTTTTGAAGTCCTTGATTTTTTTTCACCTCTTGCCGTGATAATTTTACAGAGTAAGAGTCCAGGTTAACAGAAGTTATTATTTACCTCGAGCAAACTCCAAATATGTACAAATAGGATAGCAGAAGAGAGAGATTTCGCAAAGAAAGAATGTCTTCTTTGTGGTATTCATCCTGGGTAAAAAAACATAATTTTTCTCGGTACATTTTTCTAATTTTTTTTATTAGTCAAACAACTAGCAATAATAACGGTGTGATCACCTCAAAACATAGAGCAAGAGAAGCCATAAGCTTTGCACTGAAGTCAATTCCAACCAAACATGCCATCCCTGCAACAAAAGCACCAAAAACAGCAGCATACCTACACAAAGAGCAGAGCAGAGAGGGAGTTATTAAGAAAATTTAAAAAATTTAAAAAACAAAAAAAAAAGAAGAAGAAGAAGGGGGAAAATAATATAGGGTCCAGTTTATATATATATATTTATATATATATATATATACTTATGGAATAAACTAATGTTCAAATAAAAAAAGCTCCATCTTGTGACATTCAGCAAGTTTTATGGATTCACATAAGCCACGGACCCCAAAAAAGAAAAGAAAAAAAACAACTTTTGATAAGAAAATAATCATTATCCATCAAAACTCCCTTGTATATGGAATTTGGGTCCTTGGATCAACAAAGCTGACAAAGTATATAAATGGAATAATGAGCCAACATTAATTAATTAAAATTTCCGAAATAAAATTTAGAAGCAAAGCCATCTATAGAGTAAGGAACAGAAAAGTTTTGACTTTTCTTTTCAACATTACTGCCAAATCTAACGAAAACAATTCAACTCTTGAAGTTCTATTTGCAAAAGACAAAAGAGGTGTTTGGGGACTCTTTCATAGATACGAAAGATCTATAACAAAACGAATAACAGTAAATAAATAAATTGTACGAAAAATATATTCGAGGATTTCTTTAGACAGATAACATATTCACTACATATAAAATGCAGTTTTCAAAATTAAATTGTTCACCACCTAAATTGGACTCATGTTCTTAGAGCTCTTATGCTTCATTCAAAAGGATATATTTTTTGTTTGTTTTGATGAGTTAAACTTCATTAATCACACAAGATATCTTGAAAGTTTATCAAACATGAAATATTTTCACCAATGGAACCTTTTCATCTTTTCCAATTTTTTTTTTATCAGTAAATAAGAATTTTATTAAAATAGGCAAAGCCAAGTACAAGGGATATATACAAGAGCGACATCTTTTCCAAAATTAAATTGTTCACCATAGGAAATGGACTCGACATTCTTAGAGCTTCCATTTTTCAGTCATAAGGACTTTTCTCTTGATAAGTTATACACTATTAATTCCGCAAGATATCTTGAAATTTTTATCGAATTCAAACCAAAAACAAAATGATCTTTCTCCAATACCCAGAATGATGGAACATGAGATGATATTGAATTGAAACAATAAGCGCCCCGCCCCCCGCCCCCCGCCCTCTTTTGGGCCCCCTCTCTTTCTTGCTTCGTATGGATAAATTAATGAGGGGCACATTTGCACACAAAGCAGAGCCTTTACAATGCTGTTCAATGGATTTGTTCCCAAAACAGGACGTTTAAAAAATAATAGAAAAAGAAAAGTTAAATTTTCATGTGGAGGAAGTTGGCTAAGGAAGCCACGGCTAAGAAACAGAAATGAAGGAGAAGAAATGAATAACCTCCATGTAGAGATTTGTACGCAATAATTGTCATATTATATTGGACATAGGCTTTTTATAAAAGGAAGGGAAAAGAGACTGAGATGAAATACAAATACAAACTTAACTGTTCATTGCCACGAGGACCGCCAGAACAGGATGCCAAAACCTCCTCACTGATTATCTGGGAAGCAGTACCACGAGCAATAGACTGCAGAAGGATTGATTAAAAAATGTAAAAGACAATTCTGGACCAGCAACTTCATAATATTATCCTCGACAAAACTTTGATAGAAACAGGCAAGAACTAAAACATTTGAGAAAATGAAGACTCGACTCCCAAGGACACTGTTGCACCAGGACAGGTCTCCTGGGTCAAAAAGAAAATGTATAAAATCTAAATCTGTTTTAGTCAGATATGTATCTTATCATTTTTGTTGGTGAAACTAGAACCTAATTCCACCCCCCACCCATTGCCAACTGTGTCAGATACATCCCACACCAAAAGGTGCTCGGGTGGTATCCGTGGGCTGGAAATATCTAGATTCCAGGAATATACAGCATATGACCATCTCAAAAGAATCTATAGAAGCATTAAGATATATGAAAGTCACAACTTATAAAAAACAAAAAAAAAAAAAGATATATGAACATCACATACAAGAAGGATTCTCGAGATCTCCCCCGTAATTGATTCCACGTTAGATTCAGACAATCTATTCAGAAGACCTGTGGCAAATTAAGGATTTGAAACTTAGAAAGCAAGTAGCAGTTCAGCATAAAGGGCAGGGCACAAAAGGCCTTGTTATACTTAAACACAAATTTCACACCTCGTATATGTCTGCGTATTTGGAGATACTGTTCTGATTCCTTTTGTGAACAAGCTCTTGAATGAGGAGCAACATATTTTCCATCTCCCTTACCCGCAGGTGCCTTGCCAGGAACTTCTTCCGACACCACTTCTGCAGCACAAGACACAACTGGCTTGGATGCACTAACATTTGTATCACCCACCACATCACCATTTTTTCCTTGCTCTAACAACTTTCCTTTCCGACGCTTCTTCCTCAAAGGCGCATCAGCAGGAACATCTTCCGACATTAATGCATCACATGTTTCAATGGATTTAGAAGATCTAACACTAGGGTCACCTAAAATGTCACTTTCTGGCCCTTCTTCCAACAACTTTTTCTTCTTAAGTTTCTTACTTTTAGAGCTCTTGTCAGGAAATCCCTCAGCAATTGGGAGTTCTTCCCCTAAAGAATCAATAATAGATGGGAACCCTTCAAATAACAAATTGACATCATCATCCTCTCCTCTCAATTTTCCACTCTTCACCTTTAGTTTCTTTGCAAGTTTCCTTTCCAGTTCCAAATCCTCCTCTGCAGATGCAGCAGCACTCTGCATCCCCATCTCAAGATACTCTTCAAACTTTGTCTTTTTCAAATTTCCTTTAGAACCCTTCTTTCTTTCCACCACCTTTGATGAACTAGAACCATTAAGTCCCACAGACAGTGGCTTGTTAGAAGTCTCTGAATTCTGATGTCTCTCAGGCTTACCCTTTGATTGTAAAATTTCTTTCTCCTGTACATTTTGTTCTAACAAATTATTCAATTTGCTCACTTTTTTTGAGTTTGAATTCCCAGGTTTTTTCCGAAGATTTCGATATTCCTGTTAGCATGAAATTCACATTATACAAAAGAATAACCAAAAAACAAATTTCCCGAGTCCAAAAGAAAAAATAAAAAATACAACTTGCTTAAAAGAAAATAACAAAAACTTAAAATTTATTTTACCTGATGTTGGAGCCAAGCTTGATGCTTTTGCGCTTTCTTTCCAAATCGTGCTTCTTTTCGCTTTTCTCGGCGTGATTTCTCTTCTGAATTTTTTTCTTTAACTGATTAAACCAAAAAAATAAAAGATTTAAGATGTCTTTGTATCTAAAACCAAAGGAAGGTTGAAATTCAAATCAAACTTAATGATCTGAATTATAAGCCTAAAAAAAATTTAAAAAAAATAAAAGATGCTCACCCATGCCTCCCGATTAAGCTTCCCAAACTTAATGAACTGCCAAGAAAAATACAAACATGTTACATGAACATCCCAACCCAAGACGGATAGAGTTCCTACTGTCTAGTTTGTTTTTAGAGATGAGATGAAATGAGATGAGATTAAAATTAAAAAATTAAATAAAATATTATTAGAGTATATTTTTTAATATTATTTTTATTTTGAGATTTAAAAAAGTTAAATTGTTTATTTTATTTTGTATTAGAAGTTGAAAAAATTGTAATAATTAGATGAGATGAGATGAGATGTTTTCAAAGTCCAAGATAATTTCCCCCATTTACAAAACTTCAAATGCAAGATATCCAAAATAATTTTCAACGCCTGAAAGTCCCATTAGTTCAACCAGAATTCAGAGCATATATCAAGTAGAATAACAGCATAACCAAATGGTGCAAACACAACTAACCAAAAATTACATTTACAACTAGAAGTAGGAGTGTGCAAGGTTATCTGTCTGGACCAAAAAACCCGACCCGACGGAACGATTTTAGTCGGACCAGACTGATCACCTTTCCGGTCGGTCTCAGTCTTGAAAATTCCAATTTTTCGATTTTCAGTTTGGTCTCGGAGTAGACTTTTTTCACCCCCGACCGACTGAACTAAATATATATGTTTCAAAATAATTTTTTAAATAGTATTATATATAGTAGTATAACTTAATTATCTAATTTTCACCCAACCTTCGACCATGACCATGTAAATGTTATATATACTATTAACTAATATGTTATTAATATTTAACCTATCAAAAAAAAAAACAATTAACTAATATATTATATGTTTAATCATAATATTATACATAATGATACATATTCTAGTATCTATACCTAATTAAAACACTTAGGTACATTATCTGTAAGATACCTAAGTTGCAAGTATGAAGTATCCATAGACCATGACAAGTATTCACTAACCATATATAAAATATTAAAATTTTAAGATAGGTCACTATCATAATTCATACACATACTATTAACTATTGAGTACTAAGTTAATAACTATTAACATCATTAATATATTAATGAGTTAGTTAGATAATCCATATTAAAAAACTCAATTAATTTTGATTTTACTATTTTATATAATTTTTATCTATTAATTTATTTGCCAAAAAAAAATATTTTTGATAGTTAATTTTGGTAAGTTGGGCCTTTAATAAAAACAAGGGACCATTTTGTACAAGCACAGCCCAAATGGACCGATCGGACTGATAAAGGCTAATAACCAATATATTGCAAGGCATATCGTCACCTATACATTTTGTTTATGTAAAATATCAAGGTATGATCATAGTTACTTACCTTGAACTTTATGCAGTCAATCACATTCACATCAATAGGCACCTATACATAAGCATATTGTCACACCAACTTCTACTTTGAGTGCATCATTAATTTTAAAGACAAAAACTCCACCTAATGAGGCTATCCGTGAGTTTCAACCCGAAATAATTATCCAACTTATAAGCTCCAAAATTACCTTCCACGTTTTTGTCATCCAAACAAATATTCATAATAATATATAATTGAATCCCAGAATAATTTCTCTTTTAAAACCAGGCAACCCATAACCATCAATCGAACCATATATACATCCAACTCGTAATATGCATGTTATCCGCAACTCTAAATATGACTCATAGAGTCATATAGTTATTAAACTCATAGCACTTGTTTGATCCATATCACCTAACATGTTTTCCTCCTTAAACTAATTTGTCAAAACCCTCACAACATATTAACCTCAAATGTATCTGTCATGACCATATTAATCCATACATATAACCTAGTCCCGTGATCACAAATTCATTCAACCCGTAGCCGTATTACTACTCCAACTTGTAACTTAAATAACATGTAGCATAAATATGGACCCGTCTCCTTAAATGCGTGAAAGAGAAAAACCCTTGTTGTAACGCCCCTTCTTGTAGGTCAGGAATATTAATGATCTAAACTAGTTTTCTGTGATACTAACACTGCTCAAGTGTCTAAATCATACACAGTCTCTGGAAATTTATTCTACTCCTGGCACTCCTGCTCTAAAATTCACGAAATCATCATCTAGAACATTAAAACATGAAATAGAGAAACAAACAAATGAATCAAAGACTCAGTAATAGCACATCATACTATAAACTTAACTTAGTTTAACATTAGGCTTAATTTTGAAAACTTACATACATCGTCACAATATGCACATAACATATAGATAATTATTTAGCAACATATGCAGAATCAAACATAATCATGAAAATACATGTAATATGGATGCATGAATGACTGACTCCATGCATTTCCTATAATTCGTACATGACTTATTCATCGTCTTTCACTTATTTCGTGGCCATCATAACATGTGTGCATTGGTCCAATTGTCGTTGACCATATATAACATATCATAACATAGAGTGAACCACGTTTGGGTCTATGGCACCATATAATGTATCATAACATGTAGTGAAACACGTTTAGATCCGTGTTATCATATAGCAAATGGTGAACCACGCTTGAGTATCATAACCTGTGGTGAAACATGCTTGGGTCTGTGTCACCTCAAAACATAATAGCTTACATGTGGTGGACTACGCTTGAGTCTGTGACTTGCACATCCATCCATAACTTAAGGCTAATCTTATAGCTTACTTGTCATTCATGTGTTTTCTTATTAACTTTCATAAGGCATGTGAACATGTTTGACTTCGTGAAATTACATGGCATGACATACCCTTGTGCATGGCATAAACATTAAACATGGCATATTAACATGAGTCTTACACAACATAGCATAGAATAGGCATGGCATACATGTGATTTTCATAACATTCTCATCCATCTAACAACAATCCATATCGGCATAGCATGTATAGCCTTATTCACAAGCTTATCATCATAATTCATCAAGGTTCGTGAAAAGGAGCTAACCTTGAATTGGCTCGTAGCATAGCGTAGGTAAACATCACATTTTTCATGCAAAATCATAATATTTACAGCACACATAAAGTTATGATCATGCTACTTACCTCTTAGCACTACTTCCACAATCTCACATCGTAGTTTGTGACCTATACGAGGTACTAGACGTTACTAAATTTCTAGAAAACGTTCCGTAACATTCTAATTACTTAAAATCATACCATAGAGATATAATTAAATAAATATTCAGTTAACAACATAATAGTTTTATTAAAATCCAACCAAATAGACAACGGAAATATTAACTAAAATAATAGGCTTAATAGTATATTTTAATAATATACTTTAAATCCCCTAAATATTTTCTGTAAAAATAAGTCAATGGGCTCATATTTATTCAAATAAAACTGTGGCCTAACTTAAATTTCAGCTCAGCCCCACTTAAGGAAAACAACCCACTTAAAATCAATAAAACAGTTTCTGAAAAAATGCAACCTGCCCAACCCGCTTTAAAACATAATTCTAGTTAAGAATTAAACCCAACCCCAACAAGACTCAGCCTACTTTCGCCGTGCAATGCTCACCGAGAGAGAGAGATTTCAGACTAAGATAGATTTATTAATGTGCCACCAGTAACCTTGGCCATCAAGAATCAAAGTTGAAAATAAAAGATTGCACTTCTTTCTATCAACCTGGTCATCATCCAGGTAATGCTCTAACCTCTAGAAGATAAAAACTTCCCAAAAGTGGGCATTCATAATTTATTTTCCCGTAACATTGAGAATTATCACAACTAATGGTTCATGAAGCATACACTTCGTTCATTGCATCATCTAATGTATAAAATTTGATGATATAAGAAAAAATTATTTGTCCTCGTCTGGCCCTCTTCAGCTTTAAATTTTGTAAAGATTTTGTAAATAAAGAAATCAAAGCCGGTCCTCTCATAATTTTGTAATCTTTAGTAATACTGAAAAGATTTGGAAAGACAATCTTAAGAGGAGAATCCCCACACCAAATGTCGCGCCAAACATGCCCACCACAGGGGATCTCTGCAATTGAGAAACAAGGCATTTAGATGCAGATAGTAAGTGAAATGCTATAGTGGAAATAATGATAATTAAGAAGTGTTTCCTCTGTTATGACCCTTGTTGCAATAACATCTCTAGTGGTGTAGTCCCTACAATGCATTGTATCAGCCAAAACTGGCAGTAGCATTAAATTTAAATGGAAAATACCAGATGAATAAATTATTAGAACCAAAAATGAATGAAACTAGATTGTTAAGGCAGTGATTTCCTTTGCCTTAGATCAGAACCAAGGAGATGCTTCTAGAAGAGCCAGCTCAAATGCAAATCAGAAATGCAAGAATACTACACCTCAACATTTTTGTTATAAGGAATCTATCTTAGTCTGTTATAAAGAATCTATCTAGAGTTTTTTTGAAGTCCAGAACTTCTCAACCCAAGAAATGAAAATAAATATATATACCTAAAGAAATGAAGGAAAACGATACCTCAAAAAACTTGCAAAAATTGAACTCATGAATACCAAAACATCTATTTGGACGTTTTTCTTATGAAGGTTCATTTATATCTATATATATAATCTTGCGAAACTAATATGTCTTCCAGTAAATGATTGATAAAAGAAGTATTCCACTGCATAAAAATTAAATGTTATGATTAGTAGGCTTAAGTTGTTCTTATATTTGTAAAACCGTCTCTTCATTCAATTTTACATACATGTTGAAAATGTCAAATTTACATGTTTGAAATAATAAACCCACTATTTTTTGTGAAGTTTGATCCAATTACACACCAATGCTCGCTTTTTTATTCCACATTAGAGCCTTTAAGTACAAATGTGTACACCCAATTCATTAGAAAACCACGTTGTACATATGAAAAATAGAGTTTGGTCTTTAACAGCTAGGTTGAAGTATTGGAATTGATGCCAAGGTTTAACACCAATACAAAAGAACCTGAACAGAAAAAGTTAAAATTTTTATAAAGGACATCCTCAACAGAAAGACCGGAGGTTTTGATTTCTCTTATATGGGAATCCTACAATAGTAGTTATTAATATGTCATGGGTCATGAATCTATGTTAAACAATGTGCCATAGTTAACATATTATGTCTTGTTCTGCAGTAGCAATATCATTCAAAAGATGATATAGAGGAAAGAAGTTTAATAAG
>NW_023361892.1:0-290 GCF_001411555.2 Juglans regia
AATGACTTAACTGGCAGACATGACATTTCGTAACGTGACGTAACATGAACGTGACATAAAACACAGAAATCTTGACGTAACATAACGTGACATGAACGTAGGACGACATACATGACATACTTCGAGACATAAATGTAACAGAGAACATTTCATAACATGTCATACATGTAACATGCAACATTTCGCAACATGGCATACCATATAACAGACAACATTTCTTAACGTGGCGTAACATGTGACAATGAATATTACATGACAAGAAATACATGTAACAGATGGCATACTTAACT
>NW_023361893.1:0-289 GCF_001411555.2 Juglans regia
GTGTAAAGGAGAGTTGCTTTTCGTGGGAAGTGGACTGAAGAGCCTCTTTCACAAGTTATGGGAAGTGACATGACTGAAGGAAAGGTTGAGTGTTGGCCTTTTCTTCTCATAAAAATCTGTCCAAGATCTTTTCTCAAGGTGGAGTGTAAGAGTGAATGAGTGAGGTGGCCCTTTAGCTATGTCTTTCAAGAACCTTCTAGGCTCTTCTTGTACAGATCTGGCCAGCCAAGTGGGGGTACAAAACTTAGCCTTGAAGCAATCCTATGGTGACCAAATTCGTGGGCCTTAA
>NW_023361894.1:0-289 GCF_001411555.2 Juglans regia
ATATTGTTCACGTGATATGGTTGGTACCACCATGATATGATATGAGTGCACCCACTTTGGAAACAAAGTGGTCTTTTTACGTGTTCTTTCCTGTGTGCACACTCGGGGCTCCGAGATTGAAAAAGGGGAAGTTCACCACATGATACTGCCTAGTTTGGCCACCGGGGATAGCACAACCCTACCACGGGGGTTAAACATAGTATATGATATGATATGATATGATATGATATGATAAGATGAAAATGTTCAGTTATGTTATGCCAAAGCGTTTTTGAATATGAAATGGATC
>NW_023361895.1:0-289 GCF_001411555.2 Juglans regia
GGGGGGGGGGGGGGGGGGGGGGGGGGGGGGGGGGGGGGGGGGGGGGGGGGGGGGGGGGGGGGGGGGGGGGGGGGGGGGGGGGGGGGGGGGGGGGGGGATTCTAAGCAAAAAGGAAACGATGCCGTTTCACGATTGACGAAACGGCGTCGTTTCGTAATGGGTATATTTAAAAAAATAACCCAGGCATGAAATGATGTCGTTTCATGGCTGGGTTATTTTATTTTATTTTTATATATACTTATATATATAAATATAATAATGGGGCGGGGCGGGGCGGGGGGGGGGGGGG
>NW_023361896.1:0-289 GCF_001411555.2 Juglans regia
AAGAGATGCATTGGTTCAATGGTAAGGGTGTGTTGTTTCAAATGAGAGGGTATGAGTTCAAACCACCATAGCTACACTTTGTTTGTTTAATTTTAACAAGGCATGGAATTAGCCTAAGGGGCGCGTGGGCCAGGCCCGAAGAAACACAATGCTTGGTCCAAAGAGAGGTCACGCATGGGCTGAAGATAGGGGTGTCAATATGTCACACGACCCATTAACCCAACACGAACACGACACGATAAAAGCGGGTTAGGGTTTACTCTTAACGGGTTCGGGTCAAAACGGGTTG
>NW_023361897.1:0-289 GCF_001411555.2 Juglans regia
TTAAGTTAAGTATGCCATCTGTTACATGTATTTCTTGTCATGTAATATTCATTGTCACATGTTACGCCACGTTAAGAAATGTTGTCTGTTATATGGTATGCCATATTACGAAATGTTGCATGTTACATGTATCACATGTTATGAAATGTTCTCTGTTACATTTATGTCTCGAAGTATGTCATGTATGTCGTCCTACGTTCATGTCACGTTATGTTACGTCAAGATTTCTGTCTTTTATGTCACGTTCATGTTACGTCACGTTACGAAATGTCATGTCTGCCAGTTAAGT
>NW_023361898.1:0-288 GCF_001411555.2 Juglans regia
GAGTGTGGGAGAGAGAGAGAGAGAGAGAGAGAGAGAGAGAGAGAGAGAGAGAGAGAGAGAGAGAGTAGTGTGCGTGTGTGATAAAACGTTTTCTTGATGTTATTCTGATTATCCAACTCTTCTGAATTATGATTTATACTTGTATGGTTTTGGCATGACATCACATAGTCCTCAAGAATAGTCTTTGGATCACCCGCTGGAAAGTGTTAATTTTCTGGTGTGGTAAACATCAATTTTTGGAACTTTTGTTGCCTTGTCAAGATTATGAAACCTATATACAAATCGAAA
>NW_023361899.1:0-288 GCF_001411555.2 Juglans regia
AAAACCCAGGCAAAGAAAAAAAATACCGCCCAGGAATTTTAAACAGGAATTGATTTCTGGCGGCAAATTAAGAGCTTAGGGCGGCGTTTTTTATATGGCCGCCATAAAATGAAACTAAAATTCTCCTAAACCAGCGATGTAGAAATCGCTATTAATATTCAATTCCGGCGATTAAATATTCGCCGCAAATATATTTATATAGCAGAACGTACATTCCGGCGATTATCTAAACTCGCTGCGCTAATTATATAGCGGCGACATTTTAAATCGCGGCCATATAATTAACGA
>NW_023361900.1:0-288 GCF_001411555.2 Juglans regia
TTGGTTTTTCTTCTAAGTTCAAAACAGAATTTTGTTTCCAACTTGTTTTGATCAACCTCTTGATCCATGACTTATAAAGATGTGATCTTCAAACCAAAACATCATCACTTTGGCCTAACCAAATATCTCAATGCATAAAATTTCATATCTTCGAAAGCAACATCAAATATGTTCAAAATAACATTCTAACATGTATATAAGATGCTTAGGATCTTCCAACAAAAATAACAAAGCCATTGGAATAAGATTAAACCATAAAAGATTTAAACTTTCTCAAAACAGAAACTG
>NW_023361901.1:0-288 GCF_001411555.2 Juglans regia
TCATTAACCTGTGTGGAAGTTTTCCATTAACTTGCTGAGATTTGTAATCAAATCTCATTATGGTAGTCCCAACTACCATTCCCCCCGAATGGTAGATTTTGTTATAGGATCTGAAGGAGAACAGGGAATCGACCAACTGGAAACGGCTGACTAAGCGACGGTGCGACGTAGATGGTATTACAATAGTTACCTCAGATTACTACTTGTATTGGTGGAGTTCAATCTCCAGCACTCTTTTGATCACAACCTTATGGACTATTATTGTGATCTTAGTTGTTTAGTATGTCG